>NC_056733.1:1272034843-1272334843 GCF_019279795.1 Protopterus annectens | reverse complement strand
TAAGCCAGTATTGTGTTTGCACCCCTCACGTTATCTAAGGACATCACACTGACATATTATATCTCCAGTCTGTGACTCTTATCATCCTTTCTCCCTACACCACTTACTTTCCTGTCCTATTTCCTTACTAAGTCCTACTCCTTACATTCTCCATATTGTTATTACACCTTCCTGTTACCATTCGACAGCTTCTGAGTCACTACCTTACTTCATACCTCTCAACCTGTCAGAGCAAGAAATCTGGACAAAGCCATAAATAAAATGGAGACAAAGGATATTTTTTAAATATTGCTCTTACAAACTTAGAAAGTTGATAGATTAACAGGTTTTGCATTAGCAATAATGTTTTGAAGAGTATAAAATCTGAAACTCAAATGTCTGTCATTATTTTCTAACTTCAGTCTTTAATGAATTGCCACTAATTTGCCAAACCCCCCCCCCACAATTTTATGAAAAATGCAGAAAAATATGAGACAAAAATCAGGACTTTCTGCAAAAATCTATACAGTTGAGAGGTATGCCTTGCTTTTCTCCACCCTCTTCTTACATCCACTTTCATATCATATCCCTTCTGCTTCTCTCTCTTTGACCAGCCACAAACTATGCACTGACACCTCGCAGCCACTCTTCATGACAATAGTTCTACATATTTTTAATTAACCTTACCCAGCCTTCCTCTCAGATTATCTACTAATTATTTATTTGAATCTCTAGCACATCTACAGCATGGTCCAACTACTTTTTATGCTGACAGCTCTAGCTATATCCCTGGTGGTGCCTCTCAAACTTGTCTTTTCACTTTTCTCCTCCTGCTCACTGTTGTATATCTGTCACTTCCACCAACACATTACTTAACATTTTCCCCTAAACCTCATTTTCTGAAATGCATGCCCTTACAAATGACTTACTCTTTTCTTTCCATCAGCTTTCTTTGTTTTGAACCATGTTTGTACTCATGTATTAAACTGTATTTGTGACTTACAATTTTTTTATCTCTTGATACATACTGTTGTCTTTTGTAAAAGTGTGTTTATGTTTTAGTGTGTGATATATTTGCTTTCAGTCTGCCAAATTGTTTAAATGTCATTGTAATGTTTTTTCTGTGCTTTTTGTATGTTTTGTACATGCATCATACTTGGAGCTTTTCAACATGGGGTCTACTGAAAAGGGGTATTTTTATGCCCAGACAATCATAGTAAACAAAGCGTTTATATCGCATTATCAAAAGATGAAAATAGCGAACATTATTTCATCAAACCTAAAATATCTAAACCACATAATACTGAACATTCAGAACAGCGAATTTTTTCCTTGGGAAAAAATTTGCTATTCCGAAACACATACACACAACACAAGTACACCTAAAAAACATCAAACCACACACATACACTTATAATCCTACAACTAACCCTACACTAAACTATACACACACTACTATCTATCCACTTACTTTAACCTAAACCCTAACCCTAAGGTCCATCACTATCACACACTCACCTAACCTGTGCCCTAACCCTAACTCACTTAACCAGCCCCTAACCCTAATTCACCTAACCCACACCCTAACCCTAACTCACCTAACCCATGCCCTAACCCTAACTCACCTAACCCGCACCCTAATCCTAATAACCACACAATCACACACTTACCTGAACCCGACCCGCAAATTTCCACTACAGCGCTGAAAATAGCAAAGCCACAGAACCGGCCAACCAAATTCCCTAGGAAAGAATTTGGTGTTCTACAACTTCGCTATTTTTAGCGTTCACTCAAAACGGGTCAATATTAGAACATTCAAAGTTTTAAAACTTTGATGTTCTGATATAGACCCATAAACAAATACTAATAAATAAATAAAGACTGTAAGAGTGTCTCTAATGCTAACATTTCTGTAATTTGTTTTGACTAACTTATTCATGTTTGTAAGATATAATGTAGGGATTTTCCTTCTGCTGAACTGTTGTTTTGTAGTACAAATCATGAATAGAACCTCTTTTTTGTAACAACCAAACTCTGAATAGCTTTATTGCCAAGTTACTGCTGAATTAGAAACAAAGCCAAGTGTACTTTGCACACAGGGTAGACTAAATACAACTAGAACTGGTGTTGCATAGAACTGTACAATATGGCATGCTGACTCAATCTCGTTGACATAAGTGCTTGTTTTTGTCCAAAATTAGTCATGAAAAATTGTTTTTTCTTCCTCCTCATAACAGATGGGGGAATGTTAAGTAGAGATGAAGAAGTGGCTTGAAAGTGGTTATTGCTAAATGACTTATCTAGCTAAGATGATATTTTTTCTACAAATACTGGTGTTTGGTTCTCCATGTTTGCTGATTCCTTTGATATTATATTATATGTGTAGTTATATTTTATGAAATTTGTTGTTGCCTGGTTTCTTGCTTATAAAAGATGCTCACCTTGTTGGGATAGCTCCTAAAATATTTTGGAATAAGTGACTGAAGTATGTACACTATGTTTTCCATGTTCCTTCTCCTCAAGAAATGGTGAAATGGTGGTCAAATGAAAATCTTTTAATTAGGGGAGCATCAATAAGCTAGACTATGTTATCATCTTGAAAATGTGTTTTTAGACATTCAAGCCATCAAATGAATCTACCTAATGCAACAACTCTATGCACTGTATTCAGTGTATTGCATCCATACCTAATAAGCTGGGTCCCTAACTTGTCAGCTGCCTGTGCTTGCCTTGATACATTTCTCTTCAGGAAAAAATCAGAGATGCCGAACACCATCATGCATTTGTTGTTAAAAGCTCACCCTAGTAATGTAGCATTCAGGTCCGCTAGCTAATGGCACTAGTACCGGCATGTCAGAACTGTACACTTTTTCCAGATCTGTCTAGGGTATTACTCTCGAATTGTCATTTTAAAAAGTAGTATGAGGCAATTTTATTTGGTCCTTTCTGAGTATCTAGGTCAATAACCATGGAGTGAATAACAGCTTTTTTGCAGAATAATTTAAACTGCTCATACACTTTACAGACACCACCATGTTTCTTATAAGTAGGTGTTTATAAATCAGTCTTATTCGAAAAAGTACTGTACAAAGTCTGAAAATATTAGATGTCTCAAGGGGTGGTGAATAACTTAGGTTCATCAGTTTTCAGCATTTGTGCATTCTTTTTTTTAAGGAAAGAAAGCTCTTTTTGACCGACATAAATTATATTCAATTAAATTCAATTTCTTTCTAAATGCTATGTTTTCTTAAAACAGCTAGATAAATGATAATTCTCATCCCAAATGTCAGTACCTAAAGCTGATAAGAGATGAATGTCTTCACCTGCTAGGTATTTCTCCCTTCATCAGATCTTGAGGAGTACCCAAAAAGAAGGCAAAGAAATAGAAGGCTTAAAAGATAATGAAGACTGAGTAGCTTGTTTCACTAAAACAAGAGATTCCCAGGCAGTCTTAGCTGAAATTTCTGACATCCAGGGAGCTGAATTCCACTCTCTGGATCCTTTCCCAACAGGACTCCATGTACTGTGCATCTGATCTCCATGTTTACGTTAGGTATGGACTTGTAATCTACCAACATTTAACTCCAAAATATTATTTATTTAACATTTTAATGGGGAATCCAACTTACAATAAGTCAATTTTCAGCAAAGCCCTGGGTAGAAATGATCCAGACGCATGTCTTTGTAAATATAGTAAGTAATGCCATTACTATAATTTCCATAATATCACATATCAAAAAAGCAGTGAAAAACTGAGGAGTATCTGCTTATGCTGTATAATGGATGCTTAGGAACTGAAGCTCAGGTTGTGCGATAACATTTCTATAAAACGAAAAATTCCAGCACTGGGCACCAATTTAGCAGCCATTACTGGGCATGAAGCCCTCTCCCCAGACTGTTTCCCATCACAGGACCCCCTACTAATACATCACTGTGGTACGCAGGACAGGAACAATATATTTGGCTTTACTCTGCAGGGCTAGTGAATGAATTTATGCTTCACAACTTCAGAGGTATTACCATATACAGAAGATCTGTTTATCTTAATCACAGTTATTTTATTCACCCTTTCCAGTGAGTTCCTCATCATTGAGCACACATGGGATCCAGCTATAGAATTTCAAGTGTCTATCACTCAGAGAACATATCATAACCTTATTTCAGTATCTAAAACCCAAATAAAATACAGAGCTTTTGGAGATGATCTCAATATCTATGTCCAGTATCCCAACACTGATTTAAATAAAATCTTATCGTCCATTGATAAGTTTTCTCTAGCATCAAATTATGCAATCAATCCCAATAAGTCAATTATATTTCCAATCAATCCCCTGGGATATAAGGAATTTTATTTTCCGGAGACTAATGTTAAAGTGCAATATACTCTGAAATATTTAGGTATAGTTTTCAGCCATACACAATCAGATATGTTCAATAATAACATAGCTAAAACTTGGACAAATATAGTAAGTAACATTAACAAATGGGAATACCTTAAACTCTCTACCTTATCAAAAGCCTCAATTGTCAAAATGAACATACTGCCTAAGCTTCTATACCATTTGAATGCCACTTTCATGAAAATTCCAGGTACCTTTTTCAACAAGATAAAAGTTTGACTAGCAAAATTTATGTGATACCCAAAAAGTATAAGAATTAGCTACAATAAATGAATACCCCCAAAAGAAAAAGGAGGTCTAAGCCTTCCTGATTTTTAACTGTACTACAAAATTATTTAATGCTAGTCCCATCATGCAAATAGCTAACTATGACCCAATAGGTAATGAACGCAGCCCAGTATGGATTAAATTATTCCACCAAAACATCATGACATCCAAAATTAACCCAAAAACGATTCCATTCATTAATCAAGAAACTCTTAAGACTATAAATATTCACCCGATTTTAATTAAGAAATCTGAAATTTTCAAGAAATTACTGATATCAATAAATCTAAAAGACATGATTATTCTTCTACAACCAATTCATAACAACCCTGATATAAAACTAGCAAACTCTGTGGTAAACTTGGATAAATACCCATTAATAAAAAATTATACAGTATGGGACTTCTACCAACTACAAAGTCTCTCTTTGGAAAACATCAAGAACCTAATTAGAGCAAGCAATAATTATAAGGTGATAATTAAATAAATCTTATACTTAGTACTATAACCAAAGATATCATTGTAAATGAGCAAGATATCAAACTAGCGCAACAAATCCAAAAATTGGTTTTATACAAAAAGAAAATGATCTCAAATACATATAAATTAATAGAAAAATTAAATATTAAAATACAATACTGTTTTCAAAGTTTTGGGAAGGAAAAGGTAGTATCATATCAGACAATCAGAAAGAATTAGCTATTAGAAATACTATGAAACTGATGACATATAAACAATTAATTTACACCCAGATCATGATCTTCAATAATGCATATAATATACCTGTACAGCTTAACAAATTCAATCCATCTAAGTCACCCTATTGTCCTTTTTGCCCTAATAAAGAGGCTGCTGACATCCTCCCCATATTCTGGAGCTGCAAAACAATTTACAAACTATGGTGCTCACTAAGACTTCTCTTAGAGATATCAGGTTGTTCAAAATTCACTTTGTCCTGGGAGACAGCAATAGTACATATATTCAAAAGTAGGAATAATAGTTTATCCAAACACATAACAATAACACTATGCATCTTATTAAAATGTTATATAGCAAAAAACTGGTTGGACAGACCCAAACTATCCTGGTCAGTATTCAAGAACATGGCGGAAAATGGACATGTATCCAGTCGGACTATCCTGGTCAACAAATGTAAAATAAAATAAAAATAATAAATAAAAAACATATTTTGGCTAAGAAGCTTTATACAAAAAGCCAAAAGAACCAAACATATTATCAGAACTACTGCAAAGTATTAATTGATATTTTATCGTAAATGGCAAACAACTAAGGTGATATTCTTGTACTAACACCACTAACTAAGGTGACATTCTTGTACATATGTATATAGAGTATAGTAGAGTAGACTGTTAACGTTAGGTAGACTGGTGTTGTGCCTCCAGTTATACTCTCATTTGTAACCAGAATATACAAGTGAACTGTTATAATATAACAATGTTCCGACTAGGACATAACATAGCATAACTTTATAGTAATCCAAAGTGTAATCTTAGCTTGTTTGCATTTCTGCAGTAGAAGTGTGTAATACCTAGTTTAAATAACTTGCTAAATGTTAAGCACTATGTAACATCAACTCTTCCATATGTTTTATTACTTGTTACTCTTTCTATTTTGCATTCTATATAAGAAAAATACTCAATAAAAAGATATTCGATAAAAAAATATTTCAAGTTTCCAAGGATAAATGGAAACAATTCAGTTTCTCATTCTTCTGAGTTCTAATGTCATGTGGTTCCATCATCACATTGGGTAATTCATTGCCAAACAAGGAAATATTTAGGGATGTACCTGGCTCCACAAATTTCAAATATTTTCCTAGGGAAAAAGTCTATATGATGGGGAAATGGAAGCTTCCTCCTTTCTTTACACAGTAGAGCCTGCATTATTAATGATGATCTCAAGCAAATGCACTAAAATGTAATCTCTATGTGAATGTTGGGCAAATACACATCTGGCTATTAAATAAAGAAATTATAAACCAATACATACCATTGCCTTTATAGTACTCTAAACAAATATTCTAGGTATTGCCTTTATAGTACTCTAAACAAATATTCTAGGCATTGCCTTTATAGTACTCTAAACAAATATTCTAGGCATTGCCTTTATAGTGCTCTAAACAAGTATTCTAGGTATTGCCTTTATAGTGCTCTAAACAAGTATTCTAGGCATTGCCTTTATAGTGCTCTAAACAAATATTCAAGGCATTGCCTTTATAGTGCTCTAAACAAATATTCTAGGCATTGCCTTTATAGTGCTCTAAACAAGTATTCTAGGCATTGCCTTTATAGTGCTCTAAACAAATATTCAAGGCATTGCCTTTATAGTACTCTAAACAAGTATTCAAGGCATTGCCTTTATAGTGCTCTAAACAAATATTCTAGGCATTGCCTTTATAGTACTCTAAACAAATATTCTAGGCATTGCCTTTATAGTACTCTAAACAAATATTCTAGGCATTGCCTTTATAGTGCTCTAAACAAATATTCTAGGCATTGCCTTTATAGTACTCTAAACAAATATTCTAGGCATTGCCTTTATAGTGCTCTAAACAAATATTCTAGGCATTGCCTTTATAGTGCTCTAAACAAGTATTCTAGGTATTGCCTTTATAGTACTCTAAACAAATATTCTAGGCATTGCCTTTATAGTGCTCTAAACAAGTATTCTAGGCATTGCCTTTATAGTACTCTAAACAAGTATTCAAGGCATTGCCTTTATAGTGCTCTAAACAAATATTCAAGGCATTGCCTTTATAGTGCTCTAAACAAGTATTCTAGGCATTGCCTTTATAGTGCTCTAAACATGTATTCTAGGTATTGCCTTTATAGTGCTCTAAACAAGTATTCTAGGTATTGCCTTTATAGTACTCTAAACAAATATTCTAGGCATTGCCTTTATAGTGCTCTAAACAAGTATTCTAGGCATTGCCTTTATAGTGCTCTAAACAAGTATTCAAGGCATTGCCTTTATAGTGCTCTAAACAAGTATTCTAGGCATTGCCTTTATAGTACTCTAAACAAGTATTCTAGGCATTGCCTTTATAGTGCTCTAAACAAATATTCTAGGCATTGCCTTTATAGTGCTCTAAACAAGTATTCTAGGCATTGCCTTTATAGTACTCTAAACAAATATTCTAGGCATTGCCTTTATAGTGCTCTAAACAAATATTCTAGGCATTGCCTTTATAGTGCTCTAAACAAGTATTCTAGGTATTGCCTTTATAGTGCTCTAAACAAATATTCTAGGTATTGCCTTTATAGTACTCTAAACAAATATTCTAGGCATTGCCTTTATAGTACTCTAAACAAATATTCTAGGCATTGCCTTTATAGTACTCTAAACAAATATTCTAGGTATTGCCTTTATAGTGCTCTAAACAAATATTCTAGGCATTGCCTTTATAGTACTCTAAACAAATATTCTAGGTATTGCCTTTATAGTGCTCTAAACAAGTATTCAAGGCAGGCTGTGAACAAGGTTCAGGTGGGACCTACATTTTATTGACATGGCAGGATAAAAACATTAACTAATTTAGAACCAAAATGTAAAGCATTACAATATACATTTGGAAAAATCTATCTTCTTAGAAGTTAAACAAATAGATAACCACAGTGGATTTTGAAAATGGGTGCATGCATAAAACACAGTTTTACAAGATTCTACCAAAATTAATAAAACTGCTGTTTCCCAAGCAATAATCTCAGTATAGCACACTTTACCTTTAGATATTGTTATAAAAAAGGATACAATTTATAGAAACCAGAAAAAAATATTTTCACATGGAATTAGATCCAGTTTTAGTTACCCAGCAATGATCCAGTTTGTTTGCAATGATACAATTTTTGCTCTTCTAGCTTTCAATGATGGTGGAGCTTAATTTAAAGAACTGGGCCTCTTACAACCTATTTCTTTCCAAGGATTGTGGCTTGAGAATCTACCAATGGTGTTCTTCTTGTTTTATTTTTTCATATTGTTTTATGGAAAAGTTTTGGAGAGGGAAATTATGAAAGGATAGGTACCTGCTGCAGCAGTAGGAATTGTTAGTTTTAAACAAAGACAGTTACCTGACTATACAAGCTAAGTTACCTTCATTGAATATCAATGGTATTAATCACACTATTTTGAAAAACATGTATAATTATTCATATGCTGCAAGAAAGTATATTCAGATAGCAATACAGATGATGTCTAATAATAAGAATGTTAGTAAGAAAGTGCAGTTTTGTTTCTTTTGGAGAGCATATAATTTACTAGATAATTGTCGGTTACATAATTTGGATGAATGAGAGTATACTTATATGTATTTAAAATATAAAACCCATTCATGAATAGATTTTACATAGTAATATTGTAAGTTTCCATTCTTCACTGGTAAGGACCACTTTGAATTAATATCACAATACATACATACATACATACATACATACATACATACAAATATTGCCCTTCTAGCTTGCCAATATACCAAAAAAGTTTTCTCATAATAAGTGTCCAGACTGTTCTTAAAAATATCTAAACTAGTACTTGCTTTAATGTAGTTTGATAGTCTGTTCCAATCATCAGCTACTCTGTCAGAGAACCAATCAGTACACTTCTCATTCCTATAGAATCTTCTACATAGGTTATCTGATGATTCTCTACTACTTTTTGATAGCCTCAAACATTCCCAGAGATAGTTGCCTCTAAATGCCCTATATACCTGAATAAGACCTTCTCTTAGATATCTGTAAGAGACACCGTACAAGTTCTGATATTTTAGTCTTTAATAGTAACTTAAATTTTCAAATCCAGTTTACTCATGCTTGTTTTCTTATAAGGTTCCCATACTGTTATTCTCTTTGGGTCTAATGTAATTAACAAGCAAAGTCTTCATCATTTCTGATTTCCTAGACTTTAAACATTTTTATACAACCTATAATTCTATAATTATCATTAACCAATAGGTTGTTAATGATTAGAAAAAGCTCAAAGACAGATCTACCCATATACCCAGGTACTTAAATGAATCTACAGTTTCAATCACTGTGTGCTGTATTAAATATTCACTTTTCAGTTTATGTCTCCCAAATCTCATATACTTAGCTTTTGATGTATTTATTAGTATATTATTCTCTTGTGGCAAAATGGTCAATTTAGTCAAGCTCTTTTGCAGACATGCCCTATCTCTAACACCTGTAATCAGTTTACTCAAGACTTGATGTTGAGATTGTATGCACACCTAAACTCAACATCATTAGATAGCAGTTTAAACCCACTTTGCCAGTAGCCTTTTTCTGTACATGTTCGATGATGGACAACAATTGTGTTGTTTTTATGTGTTGAAAGGGAGTAGATAAAAAATGGAAAATGGGGAGACAGTAGACAAGGGTAACACTTTCGGATGACATAAGATGGTTGTGCTAGTGGAGGTGAGACAGAAGGGCATTTTTGTGGGATAGATGCCCTTTTTCTCAAATAGATGAGGACATATGGGGAGAATAAAGGATAGTAAGAGAACACTGATAGGTAGGGAAGATATAAAGGTTTTACCCTGACACAGACAGATAAAACATACATGGGTGGGGGATCACATAACACACTGGATTCACAAATGGAAGGGAAAACAAACAGAGGCTGAACAAATGATGATGGAGGAGGAGAATGGGAAATCACCTTGGGTGCGTTTGCTGCAAAAGGCAGATACACAAATGATGGGAGGATATGGAGGGGAATAGGACCATTGCAGCTATCATGCCAGCCTAGAGATCCTCATTCAGGGCCCAGCAGACCCTAGGCAGGCAAACACTGTTGTCTGGGGGGTGGACTCTGGTGGAACCAGTGGTTGTAACCTGCTGGAATAGCAAGTCAGAAGACTTTCATAACGGCCCCATTGTCTGTCTATAGCCCTATCAACTGCAGCTCTCAACATAACCTGCAGTCAGGACTGTTCCTTGTGTATGATGCTGCACAACAAGCTGCCAGAGGAAAGGAGCAATTAATCCTACCCTGCAAGGCAGAACCATTTCAAGCTCTCGGGAGGAGGGATGGTCTCTCCCGTGCTGAAAAGGACAACTGCAGCCAAAGTGCCTTAGGCTGTTCTGGACCTGCACAGGGAGACAAAAAAGGGAAAAAGAAAATTAGCAGATTGCAGAAGTTGTTAAATTATTTTATATTACTAACTAAGTTATAAACAGTAGTTATATTTGCTCTGGCATTTGTAGTTTATTAAGTAAATGTAAAGAAATCGTAAACCATTAAGGTATGCCTCCAGCCTATCAAAAATACACCACTAAATACAGTAAGCAATACCTACCTATTGAAATGGTCTGTTGGTTCACCCAGGTTAAAATTGTTCTATGGTATAATTAGTGTCTGCAGTATCTACGTGAAATGGTGCTATAAGCTGCACAGAGGTGAAAGGTTTTCAGCAACTTTATAAACTTTTATATTGAAATGAATATTAAGATGAATATTTTATGCAAAACTGCTCCTTAAGGGTACTTGAGTAAAAGTACAGTATCCTGACTTTTTGCTAATATCCACAGAACAGTTTTACTGTACAAACTGCAAAGTTGGCATTATCTTGGCAGTAGTGCTCCATAACCATGGCATTCTTAGAGAACACTATTATTGTGACAAGAGTGATGAGATATTTGATAAATGACCCTGGCTGTCATTCTTGCACTTCTGCCACTCACTTGGCAGCTGGTTATGGCATTTGTATTATAGGTCTTTGTACCGGTGATTTCATTGCTCAATGGCACTTGGTATGCCAGTTAGATCAGTGAGTTTGGCAAAATCTGTCCACACATCAGTCTTGTGAACTGGCACTCCTGCCACAGCATCTATAGCTGTTGCAGTAAAGGTGAAGGAAAAGTTTTATTTCCTTCACATACCAGCGTTGGGCTCCACTCTGAGCTTCCACAGAAGACATCTTTCTATGGCCAGATTCAAAGCAAAATGGTGTTTTTTGTGTAAAGTGTGATAGTTCCTGGGTGTGCATCATACCTTGTCCAACATGACTGTAAGTAACTCAGGATGTACAAGTGCACACAAAGTGCAGCTAAATACATGCACAAGTCAAACAAGTGTGGGTGCATAAAACTGTCACCGGTGTTTGTGCTGGAGCAAACTTGCCTAAACATTGTCTCAGCTGGACAAAGAGTGGTGCACCAAAAAGCATCATTTACCTAAGAACTTTACAGACTGAATAAAATTTGTTTAAAGCTTGTGCACACCACCATTGTGTGCACTGCTAGTAACTGTGTTTCTGCAAAGATTATTCTAAAGCTGAATTAAAGCAAATTTTTTATGAAAAATACAATGGAAGGCATAAGACAGAACATAAGCTTGGATTACTATAATATAATAAAGACAGTGGAAGAAATTCTTCCAAGGTACTAGTAGTAAAGAGTTCTATTGCTGAAATTGCCAAGTTGTCAAGCTCTTTCATCTTATGAATAGACTTATATTATATGCGTCAGTTCACACTTTTCCTTGTTTTTCAGAGCTAGTGAAGCCTGGCAATAGCAATGCACAGGGACATTTTGCAGAGACTGTCTTAAATTTCATGAAATAAAACATCATCATCTTGTGGGCCACGAACACTGATCATAGCTTGCTTACATTGGTATGACACATCTCTTGCAGTCTCTCAAGCATGTCGTTACACACTGCAATACTCTGCGAACAGACAAAGAGAACCCCATGCACATACACATGCACATGATAACAAAAACAAAGACAATAAAAAAAATCAGTGAAATAATGCTATTGTACTATTGATTAAGGAAGAGCTTCACATTGCGGTGTTTGCCAATAGTTTTCAGGAAAGTGTACAGTATATGCTTAATTTATCTAAAGGAAGGATTATACTAGTAACACAAACTTTGTTACTTCTGTGACCAGGAAGTTGCAGCATTAGAAACCACAACAACATAAGAGAGAGAACTTTACCCTGAGGAGAACCACATCTTCATGGATGCACTTAAGATGTATGGAATTAAATACTGGCAGATGTGTCATGAGGGAAGAAATCATACATTGGCATCGTGTAGGAAGACAGCTAATGGTATAGTGACCCCTAACAGAAGTAAATCAAGGCAGAATGCAATTGTTCATAACATCACAAGCAGTGGTCGATCCACTATTCAAAGTTTACCACTTGATGAGGACTATTTGCTATCAGTATAAGGGGTTGACTATGACGTAGAGGATGATTGTGTTTGTGGTATTCGAGGTGGAGAGGATATGAGCAGTTTCATCTGCCTTCATCATGTACACATGTGTTACAGAAGGTTAGTGCTGATGTGTACTATGTATTAAACTGGCATGTACTTATGTATGACTGCGTAATGTTTTTGAAATGTTTCCACATCAGGTACTTTAGCATTGGCACCGTTAGCAGAACAAGCAGAGACAGTACATGGTATGAATGGGTGTGCTTCAGGGGTGTGAGGCTGGCATAGTGGTTAAGATAGTCACCTTATAGGTACAAGGGTCAGGGTTTGATTCTCACATGGGGTAATTTGCTGAGCTTGGAATTCTTCTCAAAAGCAGTTATTCTGGTACTAATGTATGACCCTCTTCAATCACAGCCTTCATGAGTGGATCAGAAACCACAAATTTGTCTCAGGGGTTCCACCTTCCTCCCCCATTGACAGGGGTGACAGGTGCTGACTGAAGGTTCTTTTTTGGGGATAAACTCTTGGCTAGGCTTGTAAGGGCCCCAGGGCCATTAGCCTATTAACCTCCTATGATCCTATGATTTCCACTTGTATTAATAACTGTACGGGGATTTACTGACACGTTATTATTGAGGCAATACTGTATTACAACAAGTATTATTTGTTCACAGGTATAGCACCAGTAGAAATATCAATGATATCCTGCGGACTACCACAACAGGCTGATGCTGACAGTAGGATGGCTATCAGTAATGATACTGTTTTACTGTTACTCTCATATTCATGACACAGCCTAAGGACAGTGGCACACAGGCAGAAAGTGTACTGGAAGGACCTCCTTCCTCAATTCGGTTGTTAACCATAATTAGTGACACAGGCTAAAAACAAAGTGCACCATGGGCAGATGCCATTACAGAAGGGGGTGTCTCTTTTCATAGCTCAAAGTATCTTTCTATTTGACATGTTGAGCCTCTGGAGGAAAGCATGATAATGTTTGAAGTTGATGTGGCAGCAATCATAGATAGCACCTGAGACTTAGGTTCATAGGTTCATAGGTTCATACTAGGCTATCTGCCCTAGGGCATTTATAAGCCTAGCCAGAGTGCGTTTGGCTTTCGCCACCCATTTTAAATTAATTTTGCTATGCCCTTTTTCGAGGTTAGTATACTGTGCCTCTGTCTAACAGTGACACATAAGTGATACCCGGGGTAAACCTACTATCTCCCATCAACTCATCAAGATTTGTCTTGAAGAGAGTCAATAAGGGACTCTGCCTAACCTAGATTGGGATTTCATTCCAGAGTGAAGGGAGCCTCTGGGTTATGAATCTGTCCCTCCAGCATGTCCTATTTATTTCAGTGCTGAGGTTCAAGTCTCTCGTGCATGTAGCTCGATGGGATTTGGATTTTCTGAGGTGCAGCATGTCCATTAATACCGGGTTGGGCATGGCTTTATACGTCAGGAACAGATCACCTCTGAGCAGGCGGTATGCCACTGAGTAGAGCTGGAGTTTCTTTAACCGGGCAGCATATGGCATCTGTTTGAACCCTTTGATCCTCTTGGTGAGGTACTTTTGGGGTCTTTCCAGTTGCTGCAGGTGTCTGGTAAGGTACATCCCAAAAGGGGCATTGTACTCAATTATGGGCCTGATGAGGGATGAGTAAAGAGGCACGATGACCTCCCCTGATTTAGATGTGAATCCCTTCATGATTAGGTGGGCTATATAAAATGTTTTTCTAACCACTTTGGCCACATGGTTGCCAAATGAGAGATTGCTATCAACTTGGGTCCCCAGATCCCTAATTACTTCTTCCATACTTAATGCCACATGGTTGCCAAATGAGAGATTGCTATCAACTTGGGTCCCCAGGTCCCTAATTACTTCTTCCATACTTAATGGATTACCACCTATGTGGTAATTTGTGGGCACTTTGTTTTTGCCAAAGGGGATGACTATACACTTTTTGGCATTTAGCTTGAGGCCAATGGCTCTGGCACCAGTTGTCTGTTTCTATGAGGCCCTTTTGTAGGATGCTTGTGTCGGCTGGAGAGTCTATTATGATGCCCAGTTTGCAGTGATCTGTGAACTTGGTCAGCCACAGTCCTTCCTTGTTAGCCTGTACCTCCGAGAAATATATACCAAACAGGAGAGGTCCCAGGACTGAGCCTTGTGGGATGCCAGTTGTAACTGGTTTGGAGTCTGACATGGCTCCAGCAATTCTAACCATGTGGGTTCTGTCCTTGAGCCAGTTTGCAACCCATCTAGTGACATAGGGGTTTATATTTAAGCTGGTGAGCTTATCTACAATGCCCGAGTGGCATATTGTATTGAAGGCTTTTGCAAGGTCCAAGTAGGCTGTGTGGATCACCTTCCCCTCGTCAATGGCCTTGGTGACTGTTTCAAAGAAATCGACCAGGTTTAAGAGGCAGGATCTGCCCTTAACAAAGCTGAACTGGGTAGGATCCAGTGTCTGTAGGTCCCCAATATCTTTATTTATGAGGTCCATGATGATCCTTTCCATAGCTTTGCAGACCAAGCTAGTCAAGCTTATGGGGCGATAGTTTCCAGGATCCGTTGAGGCACCACCTTTGTGGAGAGGGACCACTGTTGCTGTATGCCACTCTTTGGGTACATATCCTGTAGTAAGACTGAGATTGAACAGTAGTTTTATGTTTGGGTTTAGTTCTTCTTGGAGTTCATGTAGGATGCAGCCCGGGACACCGTCTGGTCCCATTGATGCTGTGTTTTTTGCTTTGGAGAGGGCGGCTCTTACCTGAGCATCTGAGATGTCAGGGGGGCAGCACTCTGCTGGGATAGATATTTGCCCTTTTGGTGGGGAAGGGGGTGAGAAGTTTACGCTGAACTTGTCAGCTAGGATGTTGGCAATGTCTGTGGGTTCCGTGTACTTTTTGTCATTTTGGATTAATTCTGAGCATATCTGGGAATTCCCACCCAGGTTCCTAACATAACTAAAGAAAGCCTTGTGATTATCCTTAGTGTCCTGTACAAATTTTCTCTCGAAGCTGGCCTTAGACGATTTTATGAGGGCCCATAGTTTTTTGCTAATACTGATCAGAGATGCCTTCCCTTTTTGGGATTTTGCTCTATCATGTAGTAGCTTCCTCCTTCGGTTGTATAGTTTGTTTATGGCTGGGATCCACTAGACAGGACGCCTAACTTTGGAGGATTGGGTCTTGGTTTTATATGGGATTGCATGATCCATGCATTCCTGAAGGTGTTCATAGAATGCTTTTATAAAGGATTCTGCGGTCTGGGCCATATTTTCCACAGGCCCGAGGGCTTTGAAGGATTCCATCTCAGTTTTGAGGAGTGTGAAATTTGCTTTAGAGAAGTGTTTCACTGTGGTTTTCTGGGCAGGGGCTGGGGTCGGGATGTGAATATCTAGTGAGATTAGTTTATGATCTGATCTTACCAGTGAGGGATACACTTCTGGTCTGGAGCATAGAGTCCCCATGTTGGTGATGATCAGGTCCAGTATGTCTTCCCCTCTTGTGGGAGTGGCAATAAGTTGTTCCATAGCATTTGAGTTTATAAATTCTAGGAACCTTTGGGATAGGGTGTTGGAGCTAGAGTAATGCTCCCAGTCTATGTTAGGGTAGTTGAAGTCGCCCAATATAATGGTGTTTGGAGAGACCTTCATATTTTCCATTGTTCTCAGGAAGGCCGAGTGGGGTTCCTGGGTTTGGGAGGGTGGTCTGTAGCAGGCTATAAACTGGAAGGCAGTTTTACCCACTGTTAGTTGCACATGGATAGTCTCTGATGCTTCGTGCTGTGCCACCAACCTGTAGGTGTGGGTATCTTTGACTAATATTGATACTCCCCCTCCTTTTGTGGTTTGGTCCAAGTTTTGGGGCCAAAAAACATGGTATGAGGTATAACCTGGTAGTGCTGGGTTGCTCTTGGGAGCCTTGAACCAGGTTTCTGTTACTGCACAGATATCAATGTTCTTCATGCTAAGGAGAGTTTTGAGTGCATGCATCTAGAGGTTTAGACTTCTGGCGTTGAGTAGCATTACTCTTAGTTTCTTATCCCTTGTGATACCTATGGAGGTGGGTTTGTCTTTTGAGCCTTGCCTAAAAAAGGCACTATGGGGGTGGCAAGAGCCTTTGCCAATATCCGAAAGCCCAGGGGTGACAGGTGCAAGCCGTCCCTAGTGAAGCATCGTGGCTTGTTGAGCATGTCATCCCAGGCAGACAGGCATTGGATCCCCTTTGAATGACACCAATACTTAAGCCAATTGTTAAAATTGATCACCTTGTCTTCATATTGTGGCATCATTCTTGGTGAGGGTAAGATGCTACTCAAGATCAGGGTCATACCGGCCTGGGCTACATGCTCAGAGAGCTCCTCTATGTCTCTTTTCATGTAGTCCAGGGAGGTACGTCTCAGGTCATTCACACCAGCATGGACAATGACTGAGTCATATTTGTACTTGCCTTGGAGTGACCTGAGTGCTTGTGTTATGTGGCGGATCCTAGCACCCAACAGGCAGCTCACCATGACCTTCTCCTTGTTCAGCCTGGTGAGCAGGATGTCAGTGCCTGACAATAGAGTCACCTATTACAAGTGTATCAGATGTGTTGTTTAGCCTTAAGGGCTATGACTGTTTGGCACACTGGCTTTGTGAGCTATGTGTTGCATGTGTTTTGTTTTGGGGTAGCGGTTGCTTGGGTGTCTGCTTTGGAGGTCTCTGCTGCTTAGGCAGATTTTTATTTAGAGCCTCCGAGTATGTTTTTGTGTGTTTATGTGTTTGGTTTGCTGTCGTGGTAGGTCTATGTGAGACTGGAATTGTAGTGAGTGTGGATTCCTTCTCCTCTTGACTGGTTATGCCAGTACTGAGTTGAGAGAGCTTAGCCTCCAGTTTGGCTATATGTTTGCATCTCTCACATGTGTTGGAATTTGTTGGGAGGAGGAGAGGGTTATCTGTGTACATGAGGCAGTTGTAACATTGCCTCAAGATTCCCAGATTCACCAGCTGGACCGAAGAGGAGATTGACAACTGACTTTTGGACATGCTAGAATAGTATTGGGAATTCCTTTATAATTGAAAAAAAGGGCCAATGAGGAACAGAGTACTCAAGGGGAGTTTGTGAGGGTGTAGTGCTTTTAATTTTTTAGTGCTGACTTATATAACTGCTTTAGTGAGCACATGCCAGGCTTTAGAGTGGGAATAGGGTGTTTATTATGAGAACTAGATCAGTTGTAAGGGAAAAAGTGAAGAGCAGACGTTGTGGAGCCGAGAATGGTTTAAACTCAATTAAGCGGTGCTGCCCGATGCTGCGCTATGTGCAAAATCGTGCAAAGCCATGCTAAAGCGGGTTTTATACAGGGGGACTTGAAAGAGCTAGAAATTGGCCTAAAACGGCCAATAGACTACCAGATTCTTGTGCTGGGAACACTCCTCCAGGGATAGATAGGCTGCTCCAAGCTCCCCACTGCCACTGGTGAACAAAGAAGCCTCCCTTTATCCAAGAAAGGAAATGGGCAAGACAGGAACTTTCCAAACGTCCAGAATACAGCAAAGCCTGTATTTGGACTACTCTAGGCCAGGAAAGAAGGGAAACAAGGATCATTTTTTTTTTTTGCAACAAACAGCAGGAAAATGCAATAAATATGTAACACAGGCTAGCACACTTGAGTGTGTAGCCTCAACAGGTAAAAGCAACAAACAGGACAAACTTTAAAAGTGCAGGTGCAAAAACAGCTTTAAACAGTTTAAAACAGTTCAAGAAGCAGAAATACTTGCAGTTTAGCTAGATCAGACAGTCGCCCAGGTAGTGGCAGGAAAACAAACACTTTTATCAAGTTAGCAGTCACTCTTTTAGCCTCTCTGCTGCTAGCACCCCTCTGCAGGACCACAAGGAGCTTGGCTGAGTAGTAACAAGCAGAAAAAACGTGCCAAAGTAGCTAAAAATTGGCCCAAAATGGCCAATAGACTACCAGATTCTTGTGCTGGGAACACTCCTCCAGGGATAGATAGGCCGCTCCAAGCTCACCACTGCCACTGGTGAACAAAGAAGTCTCCCTTTATCCAAGAAAGGAAATGGGCAACACAGGAACTTTCCAAAAGTCCAGAATACAGCAAAGCCTGTATTTGGACTACTCTAGGTCAGGAAAGATGGGAAACGAGGATATATTTTTTTTTTTTTGCAACAAACAGCAGAAACATGCAATAAATATGTAACACAGGCTAGCGCACTTGAGTGTGTAGCCTCAACAGGTAAATGCAACAAAAAGGACAAACTTTAAATTACAAGTGCAAAAGCGCGCTAAAGCTGGCTTTAAAGCAGGGGGTTAGAAGGAGATAGGAAATGGCCCAAAACGGCCAATAAGCTACAGGTCACCACTGGGCTGGAACCACTCCTCAATGGACAGATAGGCTGCTCAGAGCTCCCCACTCTCACTGGTGAACAAAGAAGCTTCCTCCTATCCAAATAAGGATATGGGCAACACAGGAACTATGACACAGCCCAGAGATCAGCAATACCTAAAGACTGGACTATTCTAGTTCAATAAAGGCGGGAAACAAGGATTTTTTTTTTTTTTTACAAAGTAGCAGAAATTAGGTACAGAAACACAGTAAATGCTTTAATTCAGCTAGTGCACTTGAATGTGTAGCCTACCAGTTAAACTAAGCAAAAACAAACTTTAAAAGTGCAAAAAACTCAGAAATACAGGCAGGAATGCAATAAAACAACTTTGCAGAGCTTATTTAGTTAAAGAAACAGAGAAGTCTATATATACAGAAAAGCAGCTAAAACACACAAACACTTCAGATGCAGTGCAACCTAGAGCACTTGAGTTGTAGCAATATTAAGGCAATGAGCTAATGACACTAGACTGGGAGGAGTGTCACAGATCAGATTTACAGTAGGGGCATGTCACAGATCAGATTTACAGTAGGGGCGTGTCACAGATCAGATTTACAGTAAGAGCAAGACACCAACTGGGAGGGAGGGAGGGTGGGGACAATAGCCTACAGACAGTAGCACTAGAGAAAGCACAAACAGATAAAGATTTGTAAAGATACAGAATGCTTTTAACTGCAGACAAATCAGTTACTTGTGCAGATTACTTAATAGCAATAAAATACACTCGAAAACTAAAAAGCAGACAATAAAAGTGCTATATATTAATTGTTAAAAACAATAATCTGTATAAAGTAATCGAAGAAAAACAGGATACTTATATATCTCAGCTAACAGCTGCGGTCAACAACTTATCCACTCTGCTCAGTGTGTATAGACAGAAACCCTATCATATATAATATACCTTATTATATATAAGACTTTTTCTAAACAGCAATAGTGGTGCCAATAAATTGTTCAGACAGTCAGGTAGAAATGATTAGAGTGCTATGGGATATACATATGGGAATTCATCAATATATAGAAAAGGTAGACTCCAGGACCATAACATGATGATCCTGATGTGAATTATGGTAGCTCACGTGGTGGCTACTGCAGCCTCTATCTGCGCACTAATGACAACTTGCTAGACAAGCATTGCTAACAGTGGTGAATGTGGCTGAGGGCAAGTCTGCATGCATCTATGGATGTGGAGTCCTTCATGACTCAATCAGTTAGACATCACTTGATTTCCATATCATGTAGCTGGACCTTTCTGTCAAGGTCTATACAGCACTGGCTGGTCACAATCAAGGGCATCAATGTTATCTAGTGCATTTCACCTTTGTAGGAACACTATCAAGCTCATATGGCAGCACTTGCTCCCAATTTCTGTGACCACCCCAGTGCTATCATTAGGGGATATTTTGTATGTCACTATACCAATGTGATAATCACTCACGGTTTCACAAATTCTGGCACACACTTCCCCCAACATCAACCCTACACATGGACAGGAGAAACTACACTAACCAAAAGAACAGCTGGAGAAAACATAACCTAATGTACGAAACCTGTGATGAGGAATAAAAGCATCTGCATTTACCTGCAAGGTTTAAACAAAAAAATCAAGTGCAGGGAAGAAATGGACAAAATATGTAATTAACTATGCATTTCTGTACAGTGTGTGCAGGAATATTTCAGCATAGCCAAAGGTAACACTGCATGCATCAAGTTTTATCTTTGTGACTTCAAACTGTCAAATTGTATAGGTCATGGCTATTAGCTGTGGATTAGACACTGCTGCTTCATCTGTGATGCATGTGCCTGCCTGAGGGGTTGCCCTGCTGCTGCTATTGGATTGCCACCATTGCTATTGTCATTAGTGGAACAAATGATAGAGAGATTGGGGCTGCACTACTGACGTGACTAACTAGATGTGGTAGTGGTGCACCAGACTGATACAGAATCATGTTATGTCAAATTCAAGAGTCTGTAAGCATTCGACAAGCTGTACACTCAAACTCATCCATGTGCATCACACATTACCTGGTAGTTGATGGAATGGTAACCTTTCCTATTATGGTACCTCCCCCCATGGCCTAGGCAGGGCCATGATAGCCACGTGGATGCAATCTGTCATACCAGGCACCTTGGGGAAGCATGCCATTCCACAGAAGGTATGCATTGTAGTAGCTCAGTCCTGTGGTGACACTGAGAAATGAAAATGCTCTCTTGCATTGGTTAGGAGTATATTGAGGAATTGTTGCAGTATCCTCAAGGCAGAAGCCTAAGAGATACAGACTGTGTCCCCAGTCTGTCTCTGAAAGGTTCCTTTAACAAGGATAGTGAGGGTTATACATACTCCAGTATCTACAGGTACAGGAAAGCAAAGCATTCCCCATTTTCAGTTTGGGGACCACACAGTTTCACCAAAGCTCTTATAATGTCACTGCTTGCTCTAAAGAAATTAAACACCTCCTGCTCCTAAATGTTATAATGGGTCACCCATTGCCGTTAACTTCTTCTCCACTGCTGCTGAGAGCCTCTTCATTGACTTGTAAATGTTTCACCTCCCAAGTCCCTACTTACACTTATTAAGGGTACCAGAACTTGTTAGAGATTTGGGATGCATGGCTAGGCTTAAAAAGGTCCTTGTTGTCATTAATCTAGAAAAAACACCTATGAACCTATGAGCTAGGTTGAGTACAATGGAAGCAAGCACCTCAAAATGAGAAACCACAAGACTTGCAGCAAAACAAAACATCTTTACTAATTGCAAAGTGAATATGAGTTTTGGAACTTGCTTTTATATAAGTTATGCGTGGATCGTACATATGTGTTTCAAAATATAACTCTGAATCATAGCTTATTAGCATGCTATCACTGCACCATTTACCTACATCTTCTTATTTAAATGTCATTATATACTCATTTGCATATGACAGACATTGCAACTTTTCTATAGCCTATAGCTGCATATATGCATAGCATAGCTCTATGAATCACATTTTGTCTGTTCTAATGTGCAATCAGAGCTTATATCCACTAGGAATATGTATGTACAATGACTATAAATGCCACCCAATGTCTATTTGATTTTCTTAATAAACATAGACTGACAAAAGTATTTCAGCCTCATGAATTAAAGTTGTTCATGTAAGCTTGTATTCATTCATTCATTCATTCATGCATTCATTCATTTATTTTTCTTGTCTGTTGTGTCTAGATAAGGCTTACTGTGCATGATTTCTTCAAACAGGGCTTTCAAAGCTCATTACCTTCACCGGTAATCTTTTAAGATCACCTGATAGCTTGTACTGTTATCTTACTAGACAGTACTGCAGCCCCATCTTTTAATAGTAATTTATTAAAGAGTTTAATCTCAAAAAATTTACTGCATAAAAAATAAATATATAAGCCAGGCTGATAATAAAATATGGTTAAAATGGGTTGATAAAGTACGAAATAGGAATCACACTAATATAAAGGCTCCTTAATTGATTCAAGTAAACTATTAGGATATTTAAGGGACCTCTGAAATGAGATATCAGTCTCATACAGTCAGATGGGTTTATAGGAGGTTTCTATCAGCCCAAGAACTATTTTAAGCATATTGAAACTTACCTAAAATTTGCCATAATATTGTTGACATATGTCAATACCAAGTCTACATCACTTTGTCAAAGGTTCATTACCATGAACCTTCATTCACTGAACCAAATACAGTGAACATTCTCTTCAACGAGTGACTTACCGGGGCAAAGGAATGAATTAGCCATCATCAGAAATTTGACCTTTTCCCCACTGTAGTGCGATCTCAGCATGGGTATATATAGTTAGGGGTTATGGGGGCTCAGCCCCCACCTGGGTGGGTTTGAAATACTGTGTTTTATGTGACATTCAGAATGCTGGGCTTGTTCCTTTCCCTGGGTAAATTGTTTGCTGTAGTGAACTTTTGCTGAAGTGAACATTCACTATATTTGGTGTGATGAATAAAGGTTTGTGGTAATGAACCTTCGACAAAGTGATTCAGACCCTTCAATACCACAATAAATTTTATGTTACAATAAAGGCATGTACATATCAAGTGTTCACAGACTGCTCCTGTGCAATAGGAACATAGGTGCTAAACCAGGGATAAATTTGTGATTTACCATCCACTGGTCCAAATTATACTTGAATTTGTTTAGGGATGAGGTTCACTTCACATGGATGGGAAGCCTGTTCCAGAGAAGGGTAATCTTTGAAACACATACTTGTCCATCCAGCATGCCCTATTTAAGTTGCAGATGAAGTTTAGGTCCTTAGAATGGGTATTACGGAAGCTATTTGTTTTGTGGATGTGCAGCAAATCCATCAGTAGGGGATCAGTGGATGCCTTGCAAGCTAGGCATAGCTCACCCTGCAGCAGTCTGTAGGAGATCAAGTATAAAGATAGGGCTCTGAGCTGGCCTGCGCTGGACTTGTTGTTTACCCCGGGTATTTTTATGTGAGCAACCTCTGTGGCCTCTTAGGCTGCTTCAAGTGTTTAGTTATATGCATGCCGAAGAGTGATTTGTCCTAAGTAACTGGCCTGATGACAGACAAGTACAGTGGAACAATGACTTCCATGGACCTGGATGCCATCATAGCTCCCAAATGTCCCTGACTTTCAGAGACATCCCTGATTTTGGCTCAAATATTATCTCTGTCCCTTTTCATCCCTCTTAAAACCACTTTTGGGAGAAAAAGTGGTGTTTGCACTTAATAAAGAATGACTATAATAAGAGTTAGAGACATCTTCTAATTCAGAAAATGTATATTAATTCACATTTTCTTATTCTGCCAATGTCTCAAGTTAATAGTACTAGTATTTAAAAGTGCCCCTGACTGTACCTGATTATTTTTGGATTGCCCCTGATTTTGTTGACATTTGTCCCTAATTGGTTGCGAGTTATGCATGCCCTTACTTAGAGTCAGTGAAGGTAGTCTTTTCCAAAATAAGGGTACCAGGTAGGCATAAGAATGCCTATCTGACCCATGACATCATATATCACAGAAAGATCAGGGAGGACAAAAAGTGAATAAAATCTTTGCTTTCTGATCATCAAAATATCAATGACTACTCAAAAAATGGGTAATCTCATCACTGCACCAGAATCTAAAACCATACTGTTACAGGCCCAGAAGAAAAGAGAAGGTATGCATATTGCTGAATATAAACTAGCTACTTATTAACTTTACTTTAGAGAATAGGCTGAAATTAACCAGACTGGACAAACCCAAGGAAAGCTGATACCACGGTATAAACAAAAACTGACTGATTTCAAAGATTGGCTTAGTTTTTGTTGTCATTCAAAGGGATCCAGTTCCTGTCTGTCTGGGAAGCCATGGTTGGCAAACCTGACTGCTTTGCCAGAGATGGTTTACACTTGGCACCCCTTGACTTTTGGCTGTTGGTAAAGGCTCTTGCCTCCCCCATAGTGCCTTTTTTAGGCAAGGTCTCGAAAACAGCATTACCGATGTGAAATTTACCAATCAGAACAAAATAAGGGTCATGCTGCTAAATGCTAGGATCTTAAACCAAAAATTGCACTCCCTGGAAGCACTTCTATCACTAAAAGATATAGATGTCTGTGCAGTCACAGAAACCTGGTTTGAGGGCTTAGAAAGTGTCCCAGCCCTGCAAGGCTAAAATGAATTCCACACCTTTAGACCACAAAACGAACATGTGAAAACCAAAGGAGGCAGTGTTACAATCTATATTAGAGATAAATTCACCTCACATCTACTTAGACTGAACAACTCAATGGAGCTACTCCAGGTCGAGGTTACAGTGGGTAAGACCCCCATTCAAGTCCTTACCAGTTATAGATTCCCTCCATGGGTCATGACAACTACAAAGCCTACTTAACCAAACTGAAAACAATCCATATTTTACTGAACACACTGGTTATGAGGGATTTCAATTATCCCACCATCAACTGGGAAACTTACTCTAGCTCAGACATGCTAGCACAAAACTTCCTTGACATTGTGAATTCAAATGCTCTGGAGAAAATTGTTCATACCCCAAAAAGAGGAACAAACATTCTAAATCGGGTCTTTACCAACATGTCAAACAGGTGCACTGCTGCAACTGTTGGACCCTCGTTAGTTAAAACTGACCACAAGTCACTCACCTTCAAACTGACACTAACACCAGAACTCACAAAGGGTGTAATCAGACTAAAAACCTTCACCAAGGCAAACTATACCCTTCTAGATGAAGGTATAAATTCATTCCAAGCCCCACCCCAAGCTGAAAGTGGTAACTACGCTGAAGCTTACACTAAAGCCCTGTACAATCACTTGTATAAGTGTATAAACTTGGCTTGTATGGCTCAGGCTCTGGATTGCATTGCATAAGTGGAAATTCCTTAAGATTCCAAGAGCAGGATAAGTTATTTCTTACACATATTTCACTGAACTGCACTTCTGAAATGCTTATAATTCTGCTATACAGTTCATCTACATGTTGCACTGTTATAAAGCTTTTTTTATTGTTTCACTGCATTTATGTACTGTTTTACACTGTTTTAACATTACTTAAGTGTAAACTGCTGCTTTTTCATACTGAGAGTTGTATTTTCTATTTGTGAGTGCTCTATCCGACCTTTTCTGTGCATTTTTGATAATTGTCTGTTTACAGTTAAAAGCATTCTGGAGTCTGCTCCTTGATCTGTTTAAAACTTTCATTTAGTGGCTACAGCTAGGAACTGTAATTTCCCACCCACCCTCCCTAGTGTTGTGTTCTTATACTTGGTGGCTTTACAGCTGCCCACCCATACTGTTTATTTGATCTGTGACACTCCTCCCAGTGTAGTGTCATTAGTTCACTCAATCTAATAGAGAACATTTGTGAATGCCAACCCACTCAGATTCTTAACGTTGAATTAACTTCTGTTCCAGCTTTTTCCATTTCCACTTTACTGGAAAAAAAAATCTAAGCTTGCTTCCCCCCTTTCCTGTGGCAGGTCTTGCCCAGATACAGATTTGCTGTGTCCAGGACTGTTTGTGAGCTCCTAAGCCCCCCCACCCCCACTTAACTGAGGTTAAACTATTCCTGGCGCCATAAAGTCTGTTTTTCAAAATTTCACTTGCAACTAGCCAGCTTTTTAGTTTTAGCACTCATCTGTTTCTTTGAGCTCAGCACTTGTTCAGAACTCATTGTAAGCACTAAATAAGTTACAAATTACTACAGCACTCAACTTTCCTCACTTGCCTAGAGGAAAACAGTTTTTAGTACTTAATAAATAAGCACCTATTCAGGCATGTCTAAAGGTCAGCTCCCTGTGTTTTCTCCTGTCTACCTGATGAATCTGGGCATCTTGGGACAATGCAGCAATTGCCTCATGTACACAGACAACCCTCTCCTCCTACCACCAACACTACTTACCTGTGAGAGATGCACTTATATAGCCAAACTGGAAGCAAAGCTCTCTTCAACAAAGACTGGCCTAGACAGTCAAGAGGAGAAGGTAAACACTTGCACCACACCACACTCATGACATAGTCCCTTAAAACCTACACCACCAAAACACACACACAAAAGCACAAACCACACACCTACCTTCACAGAGGCTCTCAGTACAAATCTACCCAATCAACAGAGACCTCCAAAGCAGAAATGCAAGCAACCTCCACCCCCCCCAACACAACCCAAATGACACACAGCCCACATACTCAGTGTGCCACTCAACTACAGCCTATAAGGCATAACGTACACAACACTCTAGTCATAGGTGACTCTATAGTCAGGAACACTGATGTTCCACTCACCAGGGTAAACAAGGAAAAAGTTACTGTCAGCTGCCTGTCAGCTGCCAGGATCTGCCACATAACGCACAAACTCAGGTCACTCCACAAGTACAAATATGACTCTGTCATTGTCCATGTTGGTGTGAATGACCTGAGATGTACCTCCCTGGACTACATGAAAAGAGACATGGAGGAGCTCTCCGATCTTGTAGCTCAGGCAGGTATGACCCTAGCCCTGAGTATCATCCTGCCATCACCCAGAATGATACCACAGTACAAGGACAAAATGATTGACTTTAACAATTGGCTAAGCTTCTGGTGTCATTCTAAGGGAATCCAGTATCTGTCTGCCTGGGATGACATGATCAACAGACCACGCTGCTTTGCCAGGGATGACCTGCACCTGTTGCCCTTGGGATTCCGGATACTGGCAATGGCTCTTGCCACCCCTATAGTGCCTTTTTTAGGCAATGTTCAAATGACAAATTCACCACCGTAACAGGTACAAGCAAGCAAAATCTGAGGGAAATGCTACTCAATGCTAGAAGTCTAAACCTCAAAATGCACTCACTCGAGGCACTCCTTAAAATGGAGAACATTAACATCTGTGCAGTGACAGAGACCTGGTTCAAAGCTCCAGAGAGCACCCCTGCATTACCAGGCTATAATTCATACCACACCTTTCGGCCACCAAACCCGGACCGAACACTAAAGGTGGAGGCGCAGTACATATTCATTAAGGATATCCACACCTCCAAGCTAGTTGCTCAGCATAATGCATCCGAGATTATCCAAGTTCAGCTTACTCTGGCAAACTGCAATCAGATTGTAGCTTGCTATAGACCCCACCATGCCCCAGGATTCCCACTCCTCTTTCTTGATACACTGGAAAATATTAAGGTACAACCCAACACTCTAATAATCGGTGATTTCAACTACCCTACCATTAACTGGGAAAACTAGTCATGTACCAACTCTTGCTCAACATTTTCAAATCATCAATTCCAACGCCTTGGATCAACTTATCCACACCACCAGGGCAGCAATATCCTAGACCTGGTCATCACCAACATGGGTGGCCGTGTTCCACACCATAGGTCAGCTCCTCATTGGTCAGATCCGCCCACAAGCTAATCACCCTAGACATCCACTTCCGCCCCACCCCCATTAGGGAAACAACCGTAAAATTTCTCCAAAGCCAACTTCACGCTTCTTAAGACAGAAGTGGCAAACTTCATGACACTCATGCAGATGGACAATAGAGGTATGACTGCTGAATCCTACACAAATGCACTTTATAAGCACTTACACAAGTGCATTGATCATGCTATCCTAACAAAACCAAGTGGAGTGGGACCACTGTTGCTGTCACGCCATTCTGTGGGCATATATCCTGTAGTGAGGCTGAGATTGTATAGCTGTTTTATTTGAGGATTAGTTCCTCTTGGAGTTCATGTAGGACGCAATCTGGGATGCCATCTGGTCCCATGGAAACAGTGTTTTTTGCTTTGGAGAGGGCAGCCTTCACCTGAACATCAGTGATGTTTGGGAGGCAGCCCTCTGCTGGGATAGATACTTGCTCTTTTGGGGGGAGGGGGGGAGAAGTTTGCACTGAACCTGTCTACCAGGATATTGGCAATGTCTGTGGGTTCAGTGTATTTTTTGTTGTTTAGAATCAACTCAGAACAAGTCTGGGAGTTGCATCCCAGGTTTCTAACATAACTGAAAAAAGCCTTATGATTGTCTTTGGTGTCCTGTGCAATTTTTCTCACGAAGCTGGCCTTGGAGGATTTTATGAGGGATCGTAATTTTTTGCTAGTACTGATCAGAGATGCCTTCCCTATTAGGGATTTTGCTCTATCATGTAGTAGCTTCCTCCTTCTGTTGTACAGTTTATTTATGGCAGGGGTCCACCAGACTGGATGCCTGCCTTTGGATGATTGGGTTTGGTTTTGTTTGGGATAGCATGATCCATGCATTCCTGGAGATGTCCGTAGAATGCGTTTATATAGGATTCTGCAGTTTGGGCCGTAGTTTCCACTGGCCCTGGGGCCTTGAAGGATTCCAATTTGGTTTTGAGAAGTGAGAAGTTCACTTTTGAGAAGTTTTTCACTGTGGTTTTCTGGGCTGGGGGTGGGGTCGGGATGTGGACATCCAGTGAAATTAATTTATGGTCTGATCTTACCAATGAGGGATATACTTCTGGTGTGGAGCATAGAGTCCCCATGTTGGTAATGATCAGGTCTAGTATGTTGTCCCCTCTTGTGGGAATGGTGACTAGTTGTTCCATAGCATTTGAGTTTATAATTTCCAGGAACCTTTGGGCTAAGGCGCTGGGGCTTGAGTAGTGCTCCCAGTCAATGTTTGGGTAGTTGAAGTTGCCCAATATAATGGTGTTCGGAGAGATCTTCATGTTCTCCAATGTTTTCAGGAAAGCCGAGTGGGATTCCTGACTTTGAGAAGGTGGTCTGTAGGATGCTATAAACTGAAAAGCAGTCTTGCCCACTGTTAGTTGCACATGGATGGTCTCCGATACTTTGTGCAATGCCACTAACCTGGAGGTGTGGATATCCTTGATAAATATGGAAACTCCCCTCCTTTTGTGGTTGGTCCGGGTTTTGGGGCGAAAAGCATGATATGAGGTATAGCCTGGTAGTGCTGGGGTGCTCTCTGGAGCCTTGAACCAGGTTTCTGTCACTGCACAGATATCAATGTTCTCCATACTGAGGAGAGCTTGAGTGTGCATCTTGAGGTTAAGACTTCTGGCATTTAGCAGCATTACCCTTAGTTTCTTGTTCCTTGTGCTGTCTATGGGGGTGGGTTTGACTTTTGAGCCTTAAGTATAAACTGCTGCTTTTTCATACTGAGAGTTGCATTTTCTGTTTGTGAGTTCTCTATCTGACCTTTTCTGTGTTTTTTTGATAATTGTCTGTTTACAGTTAAAAGCATTCTCAAGTCTGCTCCTTGATCTGTTTAAAATTTTAATTTAGTGGCTACAGCTAGGAACTGTAATTTCCCACCCACCCTCCCTAGTGTTGTGTTCTTATACTTGGTGGCTTTACAGCTGCCCACCCATACTGTTTATTTGATCTGTGACACTCCTCCCAGTGTAGTATCATTAGTTCACTCAATCTAATAGAGAACATTTGTGAATGCCAACCCACTCAGATTCTTAACGTTGAATTAACTTCTGTTCCAGCTTTCTCCATTTCCACTTTACTGGAAAAAAAAATCTAAGCTTGCTTCCCCCCTTTCCTGTGGCAGGTCTTGCCCAGATACAGATTTGCTGTGTCCAGGACTGTTTGCGAGCTCCTAAGCCCCCCCACCCCCACTTAACTGAGGTTAAACTATTCCTGGCACCATAAAGTCTGTTTTTTCAAAATTTCACTTGCAACTAGCCAGCTTTTTAGTTTTAGCACTCATTTGTTTCTTTGAGCTCAGCACTTGTTCAGAACTCATTGTAAGCACTAAATAAGTTACAAATTACTACAGCACTCAACTTTCCTCACTTGCCTAGAGGAAAACAGTTTTTAGTACTTAATAAATAAGCACCTATTCAGGCATGTCTAAAGGTCAGCTCCCTGTGTTTTCTCCTGTCTACCTGATGAATCTGGGCATCTTGGGACAATGCAGCAATTGCCTCATGTACACAGACAACCCTCTCCTCCTACCACCGAACACTACGACCTGTGAGAGATGCACTTATATAGCCAAACTGGAAGCAAAGCTCTCTTCAACAAAGACTGGCCTAGACAGTCAAGAGGAGAAGGTAAACACTTGCACCACACCACACTCATGACATAGTCCCTCAAAACCTACACCACCAAAACACACACACAAAAGCACAAACCACACACATACCTTCACAGAGGCTCTCAGTACAAATCTACCCAATCAACAGAGACCTCCAAAGCAGAAATGCAAGCAACCTCCACCCCCCCCCCCCAACACAACCCAAATGACACACAGCCCACATACTCAGTGTGCCACTCAACTACAGCCTATAAGGCATAACGTACACAACACTCTAGTCATAGGTGACTCTATAGTCAGGAACACTGATGTTCCACTCACCAGGGTAAACAAGGAAAAAGTTACTGTCAGCTGCCTGTCAGCTGCCAGGATCTGCCACATAACGCACGAACTCAGGTCACTCCACAAGTACAAATATGACTCTGTCATTGTCCATGTTGGTGTGAATGACCTGAGATGTACCTCCCTGGACTACATGAAAAGAGACATGGAGGAGCTCTCCGATCTTGTAGCTCAGGCAGGTATGACCCTAGCCCTGAGTAGCATCCTGCCATCACCCAGAATGATACCACAGTACAAGGACAAAATGATTGACTTTAACAATTGGCTAAGCTTCTGGTGTCATTCTAAGGGAATCCAGTATCTGTCTGCCTGGGATGACATGATCAACAGACCACGCTGCTTTGCCAGAGATGACCTGCACCTGTTGCCCTTGGGATTCCGGATACTGGCAATGGCTCTTGCCACCCCTATAGTGCCTTTTTTAGGCAATGTTCAAATGACAAATTCACCACCGTAACAGGTACAAGCAAGCAAAATCTGAGGGAAATGCTACTCAATGCTAGAAGTCTAAACCTCAAAATGCACTCACTCGAGGCACTCCTTAAAATGGAGAACATTAACATCTGTGCAGTGACAGAGACCTGGTTCAAAGCTCCAGAGAGCACCCCTGCATTACCAGGCTATAATTCATACCACACCTTTCGGCCACCAAACCCGGACCGAAACACTAAAGGTGGAGGCGTGTCCATATTCATTAAGGATATCCACACCTCCAAGCTAGTTGCTCAGCATAATGCATCCGAGATTATCCAAGTTCAGCTTACTCTGGCAAAACTGCAATCCAGATTGTAGCTTGCTATAGACCCCCACCATGCCCCAGGATTCCCACTCCTCTTTTCTTGATACACTGGAAAATATTAAGGTACAACCCAACACTCTAATAATGGGTGATTTCAACTACCCTACCATTAACTGGGAAAACTAGTCATGTACCAACTCTTTTGCTCAACATTTTCTGGAAATCATCAATTCCAACGCCTTGGATCAACTTATCCACACCCCCACCAGGGGCAGCAATATCCTAGACCTGGTCATCACCAACATGGGTGGCCGGTGTTCCACACCATAGGTCAGCTCCTCATTGGTCAGATCCGTCCACAAGCTAATCACCCTAGACATCCACTTCCCGCTCCCACCTCCCATTAGGGAAACAACCGTAAAAAATTTCTCCAAAGCCAACTTCACGCTTCTTAAGACAGAAGTGGCAAACTTCATGACACTCATGCAGATGGACAATAGAGGTATGACTGCTGAATCCTACACAAATGCACTTTATAAGCACTTACACAAGTGCATTGATCATGCTATCCTAACAAAACCAAGATGCTATCATAGTTTCATAGGTTCATAGGTTGGTACTAGGCTATCAGCCCTAGGGCATATACAAGCCTAACCATATCAATTCCCTGGCTATTTCTTCCCACATTATTTACTTTCCTGGACCCCTGTCTAGCAGGGTGACTGATGTGATCCTTGGGGTGAATTTCCTTTCTCCCATCCAATCGTCAAGGTTCCTCTTGAAGAGGTCTAAAGAGGCACTCTGCTTGACATGTATGGGCAATCTATTCCAGAGTCTGGGGAGTCTCTGGGTCAGGAACCTATCCCTCCAGCATGTTTTGTTTATTGTGATGACAAGGTTTAGATCCCTGGAGCATGTAGCTCTGAGGGATTGGGATTTCTTTAAGTGTAGCATGTCCAACAGCTCTGGGTTTGACATGGCCTTGTATGTTAAGCAGAGATCGCCTCTGAGTAGACAATATGCAACAGAGTATAGCTGGAGTTTTTTAAGGCGGTCAGCATAGGGCATCTGTTTTAGGCCTGTGATTCTTTTAGTGAGGTATTTCTGAGGCCTTTCCAGTTGTTGCAGATGTCTTGAGAGGTACATACCAAATGGGGCTTTGTATTCTATAATGGGTCTAATGAGGGATGAGTACAGTGGGACAATGACCTCCTTTTTTCTGGATGAAAAGCCCTTCGTGATGAGGTGTGCCACATAGAAGGATTTCCTGACTGTTGTGGTGATGTGGTTATCGAAGGTGAAACCACTGTCCACCTGTGTCCCTAAGTCTCTTATCACACTTTCTGTGTTTAGTGTACTGCCACCTATATGGTAATTCATGGATACATGTTTTTTCCCAAAGGGATAACAATACATTTCTTGGCATTGAGCTTGAGCCCATGGCTCTGGCACCAAGCATCTGTTTCTGTAAGGCCCTTTTGTAGAGTATCCACATCATTTGGGGATTCAATAATGGCTCCCAGTTTGCAGTCATCTGCACACTTTGTTAGCCAGAGTCCCTTAGTGTTGACCTGTACTTCAGAGAAGTAGATGCCAAACAAGAGCGGCCCCAGGACTGAACCCTGAGGTACTCCACTTGTCACTTGTCTGGAGCTGGATTTGGAGTGGGCTACTTTTACAGTGTGGGTTCTATCAGTAAGCCATTTAGCAACCCATTGGGTGACATAGGGATTAATGCCCAACTTAGTAAGTTTATCTATGATTCCAGAGTGGGGGATGGTGTCAAAAGCCTTGGCAAGGTCTTGATAGGCTGTGTGGACCACCTTACCCTTATCCATGGCTCTGGAGACTGATTCAAAGAAGTCAATCAGGTTCAGGAGTCAAGATCGGCCCTTCACAAACCCAAACTGGGTGGGGTCCAGTGTTTGAAGGTTGCCAATGTCTTTGTTTATAAGTTCCATGATAATACGCTCCATGGCCTTGCAGATAAGGAAAATTCCAAAAAAAGGAAGCCAATCTGGTGGTCTTCTGCCATAAACAAACTCTACAACAGAAGAAAGAATCTGTTGCAAAAAAGAGTAAAATCCCACGATTGGAGGAACTCCCTGGTCAGCCTCAGTAAGAAGCTGAGATCTCTCATAAAATCCTCCAAAGCTGGTTATGAAAACAAAATTGCAACTGATTCTAAAGACAGCTGCAAAGCATTCTATAGCTATGTCAAGAATCTCAATGGCAACACTCAGATCTGCTCTGAGTTACAGCACAATGACACTAAATATACAGAACCAACTGATATTGCCAACATCCTGGCAGATAGGTTCAGTGCTAACTTTATCCCCTCTCACCCCCTAAAGGGCCCATCTTTATACTGGAAGAATGCAAAGTTCCTGTAATCACGGCTGCACAGGTAAAAACCTCACTCTCTAAAGCCAAGAACACAGCATCCATGGGACCTGACAACATCACAGGCTGCCTTCTACATGAACTACAGAATGAACTAGCACCCCACCTAATTATCATGTTCAATCATAGCCTCACCTCAGGCTTTGCGCCCATTGATGGTGCACCATGACAGTTATCCCACTCCACAAAGGGGGGGGGGGCACAACAGGCCCCGGGAACTACCTCCCCATTAGCCTGACGAGCCTAGTCTGCAAGGCCATGGAACGTATCATCATGGAACTCATAAACAAAGACATTGGAGATCTCCAAACTCTGGACCCCCACACAGTTTGGGTTTGTAAAAGGCAGATCATGTCTCCTAAACATGATAGACTTCTTTGAAGTAGTCACCAAAGCCATAGATGAGGGTAAGGTGGTTCACACAGCCTATCTAGATCTTGCCAAGGCATTCGACACCATCCCCCACTCTGGAATTATAGATAAACTCACTAAACTAAGTATAAATCCCTATGTCACAAGATGGGTTGCCAACTGGCTTACTGACAGAACCCACACTGTGAAAGTAGCAGACTCCAAATCAGACTTCAGACCAGTGACAAGTGGAGTACCACAGGGTTCAGTCCTGGGTTCTCTCCTGTTTGGTATCTACTTCTCTGAAGTACAGGCTAAGACAGGAGGTCTTTGGCTAATGAAGTTTGCAGATGACTGCAAACTAGGAGCCATAATCGAAACTCCTAACAGTGTGGACATCCTACAAAAGGGCCTCACTGAGACAGATGCCTGGTGTCAAAGACATGGTCTCAAGCTCAATGCCAAAAAGTGCATTGTCATCCCCTTTGGTAAAAACTCTGTACCCATGAACTACCACATAGGCGGTAGTCTACTTAACACTGAAAGTGTGATAAGAGACCTTGGGACACAGGTGGAGAGTAGTCTCTCCTTTGATAATCACATTGCCACAGTGGTCAGGAATCCTTCTACGTGGCACACCTCATCACAAAAGGTTTCTCATCCAGAAAAAAAGAAGTCATTGTTCTCCTCTACTCATCACTCATTACACCCATTATAGAGTACAACGCCCCTTTTGGTATGTACCTCACAAGACATCTACAACAACTGGGAAGACCACAAAAATGCCTTACAAAGAGGATTACTGGCCTCAAACAGATGCCTTATGCAGACCATCTCAAAAAACTCCAGCTTTACTCCGTCGCATATCGCCTACTCAGAGGTGATCTCCGCCTAACATACAAAGCTATGTCAAACCCAGAGATGTTGGACATGCTCCACTTAAAGAAATCCCAATCCCTCTGAGCTACACGCTCTAGGGGCCTAAACCTTGTCACCACAATAAACAGAACATGCTGGAGGGATATATTCTTGTCCCAGAGACTTCCCATACTCTGGAACAGACTACCTATCTATGTCAAACAGAGCTCCTCATTAGCACTCTTCAAGAAAAATCTTGATGATTGGATGGGTAATAGGAAATTCACCCCAGGATCACTTCTGTGGTTCTGCTTGACAGGGGCACAGGAAAATAATTTTCTTGGGTGGCGAAAGCCAGGGTACCTTTTTGGCTAGGCTTGTACAGGCCCTAGGGCCAATAGCCTAGTACCTACCTATGAACCTATGTACCAGATAGAATCAAAGCCAGAGCCCCAAATAAAATCAAGTTGCAATGGTGGACTTCCAGCATCAACAAACTTTACAGTAAATGAGAAAAGCTGCTGTCCAAGAAAACAAAGACAAGGACCCAACAATGAAAAAAACCCTCCTCAGCCTTAACAGGCAAATAGGACAATGTGTCAAATCGTTCAAGAGCTCCTTTGAGAGAAACCTACCCCAAGGATAATCATAAGGCATTTTACAGCTATGTATGTAACCTAAAGGGTAGGACCCAAGCATGTGCAGAACTGGTGGCCCAAGCATGTGCAGAACTGAACCCACAGAGATAGCGAACCTACTAGGGGATAGGTTTGATGAAAATTTCATTTCCTTATTCCCCCCCTAATTTACAACAAACCCTCCCCCCAAACTCCCCCCCCCATCTTACATATCTGAAGAGCAGGTCCTCAAAGCCCTGTCCGAGACAAATCTATGGGACCAGATGACATCCCAGGCTGTCTTCTAAATAGGCTAAAACATGAACTAGCATCACCACTAAGTACCCTTTTCAATCATAGACTAACCACAGGGTTTATTCCTGCAGAATGGAGAACAGCTACAGTTATTCCCTTCCACAAAGGTGGCCTAGCAACAGACCTGGGGAATTACAGACACATAAGCTTGACAAGCCTCATCTGTAAGGCCATGGAACATATCATTGTGGACCTCATAAATAAAGACATAGTTGACCTCCAAACCCAGACCCTACCCAATTCAACTTCGTGAAGGGCAGAACCTACCTGTTAAATCTGGTGGATTTCTTTGAAAGTGTGACCAAGACCATTGATGAGGGAAAATATGTGTACACAGCATACCTCGACTTGATAAAGGCTTTTGACTCAATCCCACATTCAGGCATTACTAATAAACTGAATGTAAACCCCTTTTGTTGTAAGACTGGTTTCCAACTGGTTCACAAACCAGACACACACACTATCAAAGTGGGTTACTCCACATCAACCAGCAGACTTGTAACCAGCAGGGTGCCACAGGGGTCAGTGCTAGGCCCCATTCTGTTTGGTATATACTTCTCAGAAGTTCAGGTCAAAACTAAAGGGTTGTGGCTGACCAAGTTTGCAGACTGCAAACTAGGTGCAATCATTGACTCCCCAAATTATGTCACTATACTCCAGGATGGTCTCACACAGACCAACAACTGGTGTATTAGTCAAGTTCTCAAACTGAATGCAAATTAATATATCATCATTCCCTTTGGCACAAACAATGTCCCTTCACACTATCAAATCAATAACAATACCCTAAGTACCCATGAAGTGGTAAGGGACCTGTGATCACAGGTTGACTGCAACCTTAACTTCGACCACCACATATCTACCGTTGTAAGGAAAGCTTTTCATGTAGCTCACTTGATTAGCAAAGGCATCATCTTGAGAGCAAAAGAAGTTATAACTCCCCTATACTCGGCACTTATCCTGCCCATAATTGAGTATAATGCCCCATTCAATATGTACCATACTAAGCATCTACAGCAATTAGACAGACCTCAGAGATTTCTAACAATGAAGATCAAGGGACTCCAGCATGTGCCTTACAATGACTGATTAAAATCTTTGTCACTATACTCCATATTGTATAGACAATTTAAGGAGATACTTATGCCTGATCTACAGAGCCACCCAGGACCTAAACCTAATGAACTTACTGCATATCCATAAATCAAATGGGTCTAAGGCTACCCATTCCAGGGACTTAAATATGGTCTGCGACTTAAATAGGACATTCTGGAGGGACAGATTTATCTCCCAGTGACTGCTACATCTTTGGAAGAGGCTACCAATTCATGTGAAACAGAATACCTCTATGATACTGTTTAAAAGGAACTTGAATGAGTGGATGGAGCACCATAAATTCTTACTGGGGATAGCACCCACAACCCTCCTGGACATAGGCAGTCATCACTAAATGCATTCTTGGGTATTGACTAGTACCTGTACGGTATTACATTGCATTGAAACGGCTAGGCTTAAAATGACCATAGCCTAGTAATCTCCTATGATCCTAAGGCAGGGGATAGTGCAGTGTTTTTGAAACCGTCTGGAAAAATAGTCTTGAAGAAGGAAAACAAGTTTATTATATCTCAGGAAAACCTACAGACTATCTGATAAACCAGTATGGTAAAACTACTCCCATAAATAGCTCACAGCTGTCAAAAGAGAACTCCATCCAACAACAAATGTCTGTATAGTCAATAAATGAAATATCTCATTGTGGTTTTGATGAAATTAGAGAATGAAATACTAAGATTAGGAATCTTATCTGCAGAAAACTGTGCAGCTTCATGATACTGACTGATCAGAAAAGTAACAGAAGTCGGTCTGCACTGCTATTCAACCATGGAAAAGAGTGCAGATGGATACTTTTAAGTTACAGAAATCACAGAGATGAAGAAAACTGTAGTTTTATGTGAGACTTTTGACTTGTAAACTATATAATGATTATCCTTTATAATTCTGTCTTTAGTTAGGTATGACTTCCACCATCCTCACTCAAGCTTATGCCCCTCCCTAAACAATTCCTTAAGATCATGGCCAAATCACTACTCGTGTGTCAAAACAATAATGGGGTATGTGCATTTCTGGACAAACTGATCCAGAACACAAGAGCTGATGCTATTATAATCCCCTGGTACTGAATGTGGATAATCAAGAATGATTGACAAGAACCTTCAAGGATGTCAAAGTGCCATGACAGATGTATATCAGATCCCTATAATGACACACCTCAACATCAAATAGGAAAAATAGTGCAGCCTCAACTCATCTGCTTGCAGACTCAGACACTACCACTTGTGCATGTAACTGTTAATTTGTAAAACTGACAGGCAGCCCAACCTTCTAGTGATTTACATGGTTACACAATAAAAAGGTGACAAAGGGAACACTCCTGGCAACTGCCGTGTGCAGTTTTGATAGAAACACAATAGTGGAAACTGTAGTTTGAGGAGTAAATACAAGAAAATGGATTACACAAGCAAACAACAGTAACAGTTTTAAAAACTCATATCCATATCATTATACCAGGGACTTATATCCATATTATATAAAACAAATGCATGTTGTGTCTGTTTTCTTTTCTGAAATTGTGCAATTTAATAGGCTTTAGGTAGTTTTTGTAGATTTTTATGAAATTAACATATTGTGAGTGGTTTTCATCTCTAATCATGTAGTACTTTTTTGGCCAATGATTTTAATTTGTAGATGTAGTTTAGTTGTGTAGTGAGCCTTACATTATGGTTTGTTGGTTTTATAGATTGCTTATGATTTTATTTAGTTTAAACTTTGCAAGTTTTTATAGTAAAAACTGTATTCATGCGGCTGTTCATTCACTTTTCTGACTAGCTAGTTGTGGTGAGTGTTTTAGTTTATATTTTCTACATTTTAAAGTTGCCTCATTTGAGTAATAATGAGTTTCATTTCTACATTGATTTAGAAAACAGTGTATAGTGAGAATGTTAGTAAATATCTGAAGATACAGCAAGGATGAAGCTGATAATAAAATCTATTTCACAGTGGACCAGATAAAAGTGCTATCATAACAATGGGCACTAAGTAAAAGGTGAGATTAAATAAAACGTTATCTAGAATACTATATGGATACGAAATGCACATATGCATTAAATGAAGAAACTTGGTAAACAGTGTCTAGTTTACCAGGGGCAGACTCTAGTATCTTACAACCTTGGGTGTAATACAATATATCTTCAGCAATTAACACATTTTGTGATATTGCACTTATGAAGCAATACCTGTATACTTTCCCAGTATTAAAGTACGAATTAATTTAAATAAAATAGTATTTTAGCTTATTTTTATGTAAAATCATTTGAATCATGGTGAATTTGGCTATTATACCGAGAAATTAGCAAACAGATCTAATAGCAACACAATTTGTACAATTTCTTTACATTTTGCAGGTTATTTTTTTTTTTACTCTGTATAATATCCAGCCCTGATGACTTCTCCATCTGCACCCAGCTGTCACATTCTTTCAGTGGGGTGAGAGCCTACAGCCTATTCATTCTTGCTTGGGTCACGTGAGTTACCCATTCATTCCCTGATGGCAATACTTATGATTAAAAGGTATGCCAGCTTGCAGGCACTGTAACTCTATGATGCAGTTGTGCAGAAGTTTGTGTTGTTGCCTTACACCAACAGATGCTCCAGTTCGATACTTGGCTGGGGTGCCTTCTGTGCGGAGTCTGCATGTCCTCCTTGTGTTCATGTGGGTTTTCTCTGGGTGCTCTGGTTTCCTCATTACAAAGATGTGTGTCTGGAGCATTCTCCCTGGGCATCTGCTGAAATTTGGCTCATTCCAAGTTGGACTTTCCCGGTAAACAAATGTTAAACAAATAAATAAATGCCTTACCTCGCTATATGGAGCAGTATCTCCAGTGGCACAACTGAAAGCTTAATGTACTGTATAAAAGAATGTCAAACAATATGCTATGCTGTATATCTTATGATACATTGTAAAGCCCCTGAGTTCATAATAGGTTGATTCTACCTGGGCACACAGTAATTCCCTAGAGTTTCATTTTTCTTTACCTCCTCTTTGTATTTGTTGTTTGCTTGTGGATATACTGGAAACCCTATACCCCCAGTCCTGAAACACTGTTCCCAGTATTGTCTACAGTCAGTGTACTGCTGAAGTGAGTGATAGGCAGGGCTTTCGAATTGTGCATCATTCATTCCAGTTGATGTGTAATTTATATGGCATGTCTGTATCTGGTCATCTGTTGCCTACACTACTTGCATGTGATGTGGTAATGGTAGAAACCCTAAGATAATTGTGTGTTGCAAAGGGGATGGGGAATCACGTGTCATTTTAAAGAATGTTGGTCTATGAGAATGAATTATGGGGCCCTGGTGGGAATAACCACTACAACTACAGTTCTAACTAATTGTGTTATAGCATTTCCACTCAGTATTTGTGTTATGATGGATAATGGTCCCATGCTTTTAGCATTATTGGTCACAGACTTCATTTCTGACCAGACATAGCATCTCATACTGTAAGAGGAACAGCACATTCCCTATGCTTCATAGTACTCCTTAAAATCTCTGAGCTGTCCACTTCATCACTGTCTTATGCAGCTTCTGCTCTGGACAATTCTGTGATGTGTGTGCGCGCGTGTGTGTGTGTGTGTGTGTGTGTGTGTGTGTGTGTGTGTGTGTGTGTTTGTGTGTGTATATTTCTTTATTTCTGCAAAAGAAATACCCTGACAGGCAAAAATGCAGAATTTCTACTGAACTATTTAGAAACTAATAAAAACTAGGTTGCAAAAACACCATCATTTTCTGGTCACTTCAAGGATCTCATTTTTACTGAGCACCTGTGTTTTTTTCTCTATTCCTGCTCCTGATTTGTCAAAAGGCAAACTCCACACTCTGAGAATCAGGGCATTTGATTTTAGTGTCCTTTGTATAAACAGGAGCAGATCATAAAAGTTTCTGGAGGTTTTCTCATTAGTCACGTAGTACTACTTAATATGAATCAAATAAAAATGCAGTACATAAAAATAAGCAGTGCTGTCATCATTAACCTTCAATATACCTAATCAAAAGTAATCTCCATAAAACCAGATTATTCAGCTATGATAATAACATGTCTCGGTAATTCCAGTGGTCTTTCAGGAATGCATATTTATTCAAGTGTGCATAAATACTTCCATCGTTACAGTCCAGTTATAAAAGTCTGACTATTAAAGTTACATTAATGTTTTGACATTTCACTGCAGAATCTGGTGTTACGTTTTACAGAAATTAGGATGTTTTTGACTTGAGAAATTATACCACACTATACAGAATATTTGTAAAGATGTTGAGGTGTTCAGTGTTGATTGTGGACCATGTTAGAAATTCTTCTCACATGTAATTTTACTTACTGCTTCAGCTGAGCTGAACCAAATACTGTTGCATGAACATCTGGTAGTAACTTGATCTGGTGTACGTCAACAAGCTTAGGGTACTTCTGAGCCCGCCAACAACCTAAGTAAAGTATATCCAAAAATAAATTGAAACTATTCTACTGTACTGAGACCTTGACCTAGGTCATGTTGTGTACTTATTGCTTCATAAGACTTAACTACTAAAATAAGAAATATCGGTGCCAAAAGTGTAACTGGCTTATATTTTAGAAGTGTAACAGACCTAATTTGAAAATATTTAGTACTCTGAAATGACTGACAACTTTTACTTCCAGTCATTTCAGTGAAAGCATTAATCTGGTTATAAAGATTTTGATTTTTTTACCCATCATGTTAATAATAATAAGAATATACACATTTCTTTCCTCAGTCTCTGCCTCTTCAGTAAAATCGTACTAATAGTTGGCAGTATTATGATATTGCTTTAGTCCTACATGCGGTAACTTTCAGAGACCTCAGCTATACTCACAATTTTGCTCACATAATTTGTAATGTTCACTCTGGGATTCTTTCTCTTCTTACAGTAGCTGTACAAACAATACAAGAAACTGAGAAAATGTTTTATGTGAACAATTAATATTTATTTATATGGTATGACAAACAAATGTTAAGCTTTATTGACTGAGATGTTTAAGTATAATTGCATACAAGTGCTTCAATTATATAGAAAAAAAACATGTAGGGAAGAAAATGTCATATCAATGTAATAGTTAATGGGCCATATCAGCTAAAGAACATCTTTAACTGGAATACAATTTGAGGACTTGTAACTCTAACAAGACCAGCAATGCTGTCTGGGGGAGGTGGTACATCCCAGCTTAAAATTACAAAGAAATCAGGCAATCGGGCTATTCACAGATGCTCACTGTTGTATTACAATTAGCAAATAAATAGATAGATATGTTCCCATATCACAGTTATTATGTAGTCTCCTTTCAGTTACTGGGTTGTAAAAGTAGTGCATATGTAAAGACATGTACAAAGTACAGTAAACTCTTAGTTAACCAGAACTCAAGCAACCAGAAAAAAATAGAAGAAATACAGTACATTATGAATTATTCAATTGAATTTTCATGTCTTGCACTTTCTGTTTCAGTTCCCCCAAGGCAGACTTTTAATTACAGTATTTCAGTATTAAAATCAAATCAATACAGTGTTTATGGTATGGTATGGTATGGTATGGTATGGTATGGTATGGTATGGTATTAGCCAGGCCTATTTTTAATAGTAACTGACTAGCAACAAAAAACTACAGTTATTTATTTATTTATTATGTATTACAGTTTGATGGCTAGGATAGCCCAATGGGCCTGGAAGAGCCCATTTTCAGTGGAGGCCCAGGGAGAAAAGCTCCACAGGGTGTAGACAATTTACAACAGTTATACAAAAGTAAATAAAGTAGTAGAACAGTAAATACAGAGATAATATACAGTTTGTTAAAAAAGTCATAACATTTCTAATCCTAGGTAATGATTTACAAAAGTGAGATTCATGTCGTATAATCATATTAAAAGTACAGGCATTTCAGATGAAAAAAAAACATGTAAGTAAAAACAGTTATCTGGCATCTACCATCCCCATAGGTGCCGGTTAACTGAGAGATTACTGTATATGTACCAACATGTTAAAGGCACACAGGTAGGCATGCATGCTATCCGAATGCATTTTTTCTTAGTACACTTCATATATAGAAAACATACATCACCCATTTCAATATTATACAAAGGCTAAATACCAGATTTCCACCACGTAATGCATATTCCATTAGTAATAACTGGAATTGTACTCTCAATGGAACAGCAATAAACAGATTGCCATTACAAAAATGTCCAGCCCTTTCCACAGTACCACAGTGCCCATTAATACTGTTGTGACAAGTATGACAGTAAAACATTACTACAACTCAGCGGAGTCACAGATTGGTGTCCATTCCAAAAGTGTCAGCAGCTAGCAGAAAATAATATTTTTTTTTTCTGCCTGAAACCACCCTTTCTTCAATGTTATCCAATGTTCCTAATATGCTAATAAAAGTATTCTTAGTGAGAATAATTTTTTGGTGTATATCCACCAATGCTCAGTTTAAAAAAGAAAAAGTATTTGTTTATCTTTGCATTTTTCTTTTATCTTCCATTAAGGAACAAAGTCATTGGCTAACCGAACATATGTCGTATACTATACTAGATGTTAGTGTAGACTATTTTAGCAAGTGGCATTTCTACTTAAGTGGGACAATGTTTTTAATAACATACTATAGAGTACAGAGATCATCATTCTAAGACACAATTAAATCCCATCTGACCAGTGTTAGTTCCAGCCGCAGAGGCATCTTATATAACACATCAGAAATGACCATACTGTATTAATCCATTTATGAGGCTTCATTGTCTTGCTGCTAAGTCATTCCTATATGAAACAGTGGCCTGTGAGGCAAGTTGTAAGACTGAGACATATTATTTTTGCAGATAATAACATACCAAGCTAGGCAGATACCCTCCACATGCGATAAACATGCAGTAAATTAGCCTTAATACTAGTATTTCTGAGACAGAGAAGATAATAAAACAGATTTTGTGCTAGACTGGCATTTTGAACATGAAATGAAAAGAACATCTTCCAGTATAATGGTAGCATCACCTACTGCAAAAAGTTGCTCTGAAGATTCTGTAAGCAAGGATGATGCAGAAAGGAGGGGAGTTAGGCCAATGGAAGTGATTCTCAATTTTTGGCCATAAAGGAAGTATTGAGGGACTATCTACTTTTTATTTTTTGTGAGGGGGGATTTTGCTGAAGCAGTTATGGCACTAAGATGTTAGAAATTTGTATAGCAATTACTGTCTTCCATCCCTTATCAAGATATCTTACATCTGTGTGGCATAAGGGTACTGATGGTGAAAGTGTCCATGATCCTGTAGTCTTTCATCTATGACTAATGTGCTCAGGATAAATGGGACAGTGCAGAGCATTAAGACTTCTACGGTAAATAAAGTGATGCCTTCCTTATGTGCACTTTAAGTGTTAACACAGTCATTTTCACCTTATTACCAATGGATATCTTCAGCTGATGTCTGCTTTTATGTAGCGCTGCTGTAACTGTTCATACCAATTACGTTCTCTCTCTCTCTCTCTCTATATATATATATATATATATATATATATATATATATATATATGCTTTTGGAGTCTTTCTCCATGAGTTATCACTGAAAATGGGCCTTGTATGAACTAGTCAGATCTTCCCAGTAACCAAATGCATATAAGCAAACAGTAACAACTTTTAGGGCAGTTTCTTGCATCATAAGTACAGTATTTTCATTTGTCAGCAGAACAGGAATTAAGGAAGCACTCCAGATTACTCAAATTTAATGGGCAGTATAGTTATTTTATGCCCTAATGAACTACATACCTTATTAGTTAGCACAGTGGGGCTAAGGGGATAACGGTGTTGATTTTGGACACGCACCATGTCTTTCCTCTGGAACCTATAAACTGAAGTACTTCTCTTCCTCCATTCAAACATAATTTGGATGAATGAATGGGAAAAGACAAACTAACCGTTGGTTCAGCACCCATGTCCCTGATGAACATATGTAACAAGTAAAATCCCAAAATTTCCTTATTATGACTGCCTCTGCGTTACCTTTTTGCAAAATATAAAGGCTTAAATATAGGCTATGAACCTAAGAATGTATACAGCTAATTGTTTGGAAGGTAGCCCAGGTTGTAGATAAAGAATTACCTAGACATGTTGAAGGTCAACAGTGAATAGGGGAAATTAATGGTGCTGGTTTGCTTAGAGCTTAGAGTACTCTACCTGTGTTTTCATCTTTCCTTTCCTTGCAGTTGCAAAATATGCCCAATGAACAGGTCATTATTAGTTAATTGAAAGACATCTCCATCAAACACCTCTCCATCGACATGAAACCGTTGAAATTCACTTCCATGATACGTTGAATTTTTCCCAGAGTGAGGAAGATGTTGGCCAACTCCACAAATTTGCCCTTTTCCCCACTATAGTGCAATATTGGAGTTGGTATATATAGTTAGAGGTAGAGAGGTTTGGGGGCGAAGCCACCCAGTTGGGTTGGTTTGATTTAGTGGGTTGTGTGCTATGGGACAATTGTTTTATTGCCCTGGGAAAAATTCCACAAATCATGGAAATGAATTTCGATGGTTTCATGTTGATGGAGAGGTGTTTGATGGAGATGTCTTTAAACAAATTAATATTGACCCCAATGAACAGTCCAAAGAATAAGTGTATCAATAAGCACCTCTGTTTAGTGTATTTTTTTTGTATAAATCGAACTGCTAAGCTGCATGATACTGGTCTGTTATAAGATCAGGAGTTCCTAGATATGTTAACAAATAACTAGAGGTAAACTTAACGGCTTGTCCTAAACTTATCAGTAACGCCAAATATATTTATTATGAGTAGTCAAAATATATGTTTTTTATTACTTTATTTTTCTCAGGCACCTTCCAAGTAATAGATGCAGTATAATTGCAATCCTAATGACACTGATGCTAGCTTAGTAGCTCCTATCAATTCACTACAGAGGAACTGGTCTATGGTTGGCTGTATGTGATAAGTCCACTTTATGCAATCTTACCACCAACTTGCAAATAGTTGACTATGCATGTCACCTATTTATATTATTTCTTATCAGATTGCTGACACTGAAAGAATGGCAAGTCCCTCATTACTATGAAACAGAGAGACCAATGCTCCAGATTCCAGCAATTTGGTGGGATTTACCATTTTGCCACAGCTGTGGGCTGTCCACTAGCACAACTAAATATATGCACGCATATTGTTATATGTGCTCAGCTTAGCATATTGCCAAGATCAGACAAGGATGAGTGCATGTCTGTGGGATGCAGGAAAGTCATCCTGCCTCTACCGGGGGCAGTCTTTCTCTGAAAAATTATTGACTACTCCCACATCCAGAATACTACACCTCCACCTTGGCTCATCTTTGAGTAGGAGAAAAGCTAATTAGACTCAGGCAAATGGGGCATATCACTTGCCCCATAGCTCTAACCCATGAAGTGATATTAATAACTTCAAATGTATTACTTCAGCCATTATTACAGAGAGATTTCTTATTTACCTTGCATTTGTGTTTTAAATGTAAACCCACAGTATTCTTCATGGATTAAAGCTACAAAGAAAAGTTTAATTCTGGTAGTTCAAAGCATCCTATATAATTTGTAACATGGATTTGGCAATAACCATGGGCATGGGCCCCAATGGTACAGCGGTTAGCATTGTTGTCTTACAGCAATAGGTTCTCCCATTCGATTCTCATCTGCTGTGCCTTCTGTGTAGAGTCTGTATGTCCTCCAGTGGTCCAGTGACATTTAAGGACATGCAGATAGTTGCGTGTGTGAATGAGTGTGCCTTCTTTGAAGGATGGGTGATGGGCTGCCAACTCGCTACCATAAAACTCCACTGTCAATCATTAGCGGACTGGAGTTCTGCTGTGGTGACCTCTAACTGGGAAAAGCCAAAAGACCTTTGTTATTTGGCAGTAACTGTGGGCGTGTGTACTATAGTGTATGCGATTTTCTTACCAGCATTAAAAGTACAGCAGTGACAGCTATCTTCCAGAGGGTGGAGGATAAAACAGATGAGAGTAGACCAAATATAAGACTGAACTGTAAAGGATTTATAGCATTTTGAAAAGTGACATCTGTTCCTGCTGCCACAAAGTGTTTTTACAGAGGAATATGGCCAGATGGAGTTCTGCAAGAGAAAATGGCACCATTAAACTGTTAGACTGATCAGGAGTTAAGCCTTTAATCTGTGCTTTATAGAGCAGAATGTTGGTATGTGCTGGAGAGGGACAGGTATTTTTTTCACCACAAAGAGTGGTTTAATAAGATACAGAAACATCAGTGCAACTTTAATGCTGGTATCAAAATCATTGTGCATGCATTTTGAATGCTTAGCAGATTTTACTAAAATGTCATATATAAATAATTTTAGTTTCTTTCTTGTATGGATGGATTGACAATGAGTGAAAACCCATTTTATTTTTCCAGGGCAAAAGCTATAATATAATCCATTAGTCAAAAAAAAAAAAAAGTTTCACAGCTCATAAAAGTTGTTTTTTTTTATTCAACCATTTATTGTATGATACCCATATTATCTTATTCAGGATTGCAAAAGGCCTAATAGCCTATCCTGCCAAGATGTAGTTGAAAGCACAAAACCAGTGCTGGCTGGAATAGCCACTAGACCACCACAAGGTACTCATACTATCACACACACACATTGCAAACACAAATCTAGATGCAGATTTAACGATTGCCAGTTCACTTGTCAGCATATCTGTGAAGTGTAGAAGAAAAATAAGAAAACTCACACACACAGTAATGAAATGCAGTCCCTAAGAAAAGGGCAGCTGAGCCTGGAAGTGAAGCAGAAAACCAAGCACTCTAAGGAAATAAAACTGACTGCAACACCGTTTTGCAACTAATTTGAAATATTATCTGTAGAAAAAAACTAGGAATCTTCTTGTTGGTTGTGATATTTTAAAAAACATACACATATATATTGTATGCATGTATATCTATATGTAGGTGGTGGTGCTGCGGTAGCGTTGTCACCTCACAGTAAGACGTTGTCCTGTTCGATTCTCCACTAAAGCATCTTCTGTGTGGAGACATGCGTGAATGGGCGTACCTTCGTTGAAGGTTGTGCATCAGAACTGGCAACTCGGTACATAAAAATCTACTGCCAATCATTAGCGGACTCCGGAGTTCTGCTATGGCGACCCCTAACCGTGAAAAGTCGAAAGATACAACAACCACCATATGGTCGACCAGTGGATGGTCGAGCCCGAATGTCCGAAAGGAGTGTGGCAACATCTGATATTTACGAACATAGATGTTGCAAATCGCAAACTCCCGCCCCCTCTTTGTCTGATGTTAGCACTCATTTCTGGATGTAGAGCAGTCAGAAATTCCGTATTCAGTGTTCTTGTGACATTCCGACCATTCGGCATGACAGGATTCTCAAATTACATTCAGACATATGGTGGTAAACCATATATATATATATATATATATATATATATATATATATATATATATATATATATATATATTATACACACAAACACACACACACACACACACACACACACATGCACATTGATATACTGAAATTTATCTAAACATCTGTAGATTGACACTAAAAACATTGACCACAAAAGGTCAAAAAACTGACCATGCAAAAGAAAACTAATTTTTTGCAGGGGGGCTTGCCCCTGCATTCCCCACACCCCTTACTAAGTATACATACTATCACTGAGATCTCACAGTCCCTGAGGAATGGGCATATTCCCCAAACCTAGAGACCATTGATCTCACACACCTGTCAACAATCTGTTATGTTAACAAGTGTATTGACATACAGGGGTTCTAATTAATAAAAATGCTCCAATTAGACAAATTAGCATAATGCTTAAGATGTCTACTTCCTGGACGAAAGTACTGTGTTTAATTTTCACCTTTTGTCAGTGTCTTGTTATTGGCCAGATGTGTCTGCAGACTAAATGACCAGTATTTACCTAAAGAAGATTTATAAAATGTATTTGGGGTTGGTGTAATACAGGGTTGATTCTCATCTTTGGGAAGCATGGCTGCGTTTAAAAAGACCCTCTGGGGTCATTAATCTACTAATTGCCTATGAGCCTATGCTTATATATACAGAATGTTTCAAATGTCTGGTAAAGACTGGTTTCTTACAGGAGTCGTCTGCCTGGCTTACCTTAATTTCCAAGGACATAACAGAAGAAACCAAGTCAGTCAGTTAGCAGCACAGCAAACACCTTTTAATCTACAGAGATAAAATCCACAAGTAATGGTTATGTGCTTTCATCTGGCATAACAGACATCTTCAGAACCAAGTTACTCAATCAAATTAACAATTAAATAGCAGAGCCAGTGCTTACACACCCTTCCTGTAAGCCAATACATTTGTTTTCAGCATGCTGGTCTTAAAGCACTTTTACAACACATTTAAAATGTATTTAAAATGTTCCTAAAACACATGAAAACATATTAGTGCTAAAAATAAAACATTAAACTTGTTGTGCCCTTCTTTTTAACTCCCTAACAATTGAAATACTCTCATTTAGTCCTGGCGGATAGGTAGCATCAAATTTAAGCTGCCATTTCATTGCTTTATGCAGCAATCTATTTTCCCAGTCCCCAGTGACATTCTCCATTGAGAGTTGTTCCAAAATCAAAAAGTAACATTTTTAAAACCAGTACAATATACAGAGTGCCTAGCTAGCAGACTTTTACTGTCCTTTTTCTTTATACTGTACACATGCTGATAAATTCTTTGCTTCGATGAATTAATAGTTTTTCCAATATAAAATGCATTTCATGCGCAGCAGGTAGCTAAATAAATAATCATTTGTGTGTTGCAGTTCAACACTTTTTGTCTATTCCATACTTTTATTTTCCTCAGGACTTCACCATTCTTTTCCATGTTAATATACTTACAATAAGAACAGTGTTTACATCTTCTAGTTAAAGGAATACCACCCCTATTTTCTGTACTATCCAGTAGTCCTTTAAAATGTGTCATGTTTCTATATGTAAATGTCAGTCTAGTATTGAGTAACAGACAACTATCACTCCCCACTTGTAATAATGTCCAATTTTTACAAATATTTTTTTTCAATTTCCTTAGAGTCAGTGGTGTAGTGCATTACCATATTGTTACCCAGTTGGAAACTGGAACTGCTAGTCCTAGTCAGAGAATTTTCCTGACAGTTAAAACCAAACTTAACAATGGGTGCAAATTTGTTCTTCCTGCCCGCCCAGACCTCATTAATGATTTTATCCAACAAGTCACTTGGGTACCCCCTTTCTTTGAACATTTCTCTTAAAACTGAGAATTCCCTTAAACATTCTGAATTCTCTGATGTAAGCCTAGAAACATGAATCAGTTGACTCTTCACAATACCTTTCTTTTCATACATAGGATGACAACTCGAAAATGTAGAAATGTATTGCAATAGGCAGGTTTCCTAAATATTTTTGTGACCAATGAACCTTGCCTGTTCTTGGTTATATTAATATAAAGGTAATTAATAGTGTCATTACTTATTTCATATGAAAATTCCAGAAATTCAGTACTTTTCTGCATAAAATCTACAAACATGTTCAATTGTTTACTAGTACCTGTCCAAATAAAAAATAAATCATCCAGATATCTATAATATGTGAGGCAGAATTTAAATAAAGGTGTTTTAAACAATAAATGCAATTCCCACCATAACATCACCACATTTGCAAATAATGGGGTGCAGGTTGCACCCATTGCTACGCCCTGGTTTTGTCTGTAAAATTCACCTTCGAAACTTATAAAATTGTTGTTCGATACTATATCCATAAAAGAAACAACCATTTCTTGTTCACTCATAGTCTACTAAATTCTGATATTATATCTTTAAACCAAGTTAAACCCACATCCTGTGGTATTACAGTGTACAAACTCTGTACATCACATGTAACCAGTAAAGAGTGTTGAGGTTTAATAACTGGTTGAAACTTATTCAGCAAGTCCCACAAGTCCTTAAGCACATGTGGAAATTATTCAAAAATGTGCTTCAACCTACCATCCACATACTTGGCAAGTGGCTCAGTATCTGAGCCCTTGCCAGAAACAATTGGACACATCGGTGGGTTCCCTATATCAGTGTGAATCTTAGGTATCCCAAAAAGTTTTGAAAGTGTAGGTCTTTCCACATGCAAATATTCATACAGTGACCTAGGAATCTGATCAAATAACAGTAGTTCATCTAAAACAATCTTAATCAACTCATGCTCCCTGGCTCTCCAAGGAGACTAGGTCCCTTATGAAACAAAGTGATTGTGCTTGGAAAACCTGGACTAAAACTAAACAACCACATTTTCTTCAAAAATACAGGCAACTGAGGAACCTTGCAAAAAAACATACAACTAATGACAAAAAGTTATACTATAGCTCTGCTCAGCTTAACAACAAATCCAATCCTCGAAAATTTTAGTCAACTCTGAACAACATCCTCTATCCTGGAAAGCCCTCTAATCCCTCTCCATACCCTAACTCTTCCTCTCAGGAAACAGCTACCCTCTTGAATAAACACTTTATCTCTTCCATCCAAAATCTGGTAATCTCTAAGCAAAACTCTACTTCGAAAACCACCCCTCCAAGTCCCACTAACAGTTTTCTTTTGAGCCACTTTCCATTACTTACATCAAATATCTACTACTCAAGCTAAAATCTTACTCTCCTTTCACTGACAATCTATCTCCTACATTCCTCAAACTTGCTGCTGACTCAATTGCCTATCCTATATCTATACTAATTAATCTATCTATTCTGGAATCAACTGTCCCCACCCTTTGGAAATCTTTCTTCACTATCTCTCTTCATAAAAGTGGAAACTCCACTGACCCCTCAAACTACTGATCCATTGCCATTCTGTCCCCCCTTTCCAAGATATTAGAAAAATGTATTTACTCACAGCTTCTCAATCACCTCCTCACACACCACTTACTTACCCCTACCCAACATGGATTTCATTCTCACCACAGCACCACCACTACCCTCCTCTCCTTCATTCATATCATTGCAGAGACCCTAGACAACAATATACTCATTTCCTGTCTCTTCCTAGATCTCTCCAAAGCCTTCGATACTGTCTGTCATCCTGTACTACTATCCAAACTCGCAAATCTCCACCTATCCCCCTCCGCACTTGCCTGGTTTAATAGTTACCTATCTGACAGGGAACAATCTGCCAAATGGCTCTCATCCTCCTCACCTTTCCTTCCCATCTCCACTGGTGTTCCCCAAGGCTCCATCTTGAGACCCCTTTTGTTTAACATCTTCACCAATGATCTTTACACCTCATGCAAAGAATCCTCCATTATTCAGTATGCTGACAACTCCACACTTATATCCATCTCAAATAACATTCCTGAACTACACTCCCTGACCCAACAGGCCCTGCTATCCACTGAACAATGGCTCCCTCACAACCTATTGATCCTAAATCCCAAAAAGACCAAACTCCTACTTTTCCTTCCCCATTCTCTTTCACATCACAAAACCTCCTTTTTTATTACATCTTCTAACAATACAACTATCCAACCTGACACCCACACAAAACTCCTAGGGGTCATTATCGATGACGAGCTAAAGTTCAACCTACACATACTCTCAATGTATAAAAAAAACAAACCAGAAACTAGGTCTGCTATATCGGAACAAAAAATTCCTAACCCCTGAATCTAGACTTACCCTGGGCCAGGCACTCCTCCTCCCCTCCCTCTTATATGCTGCCCCAGTTCTTACCAATATCCAGGCCTCCACTCTAAATAAACTCCAACAGACTTACCATAAAATAGCCAGATTCATTACTAACTCCCCATACAACTTACACCACTGCATTTCTTTAAACTCTCTTCAATGGCTTGAACTTCCCCAGTTTCTGCTATCTTATCAATTTCATATGCTACACTCTATTCTTTATAAACTTTCCTTCTGTCCATCTCTATCTTCCTTAGTCTCCATCTACATCCCATCCCGGGCCCTCTGTACTTCTAACCTACAATTACTTGATATCTACCACCCAAAAAGGTCAGTAGGCAAACTACTCTACAAAAACTCCCTTGCCCATGCTTGGAACAAACCCCCCCTTGACTTATGTTCAATCTCCCGCACCTCACACTTTAAAAATGAACTAAAAGCTTATTTTCTCAATTCCAGAACCTGCCCTTGCCATGACCCTATCTAGTCTTCCTTCCCTTTATGTACCCTCAAAAGGACCCTATTTAGTACCTCATTACACTTCTCTCTCCAATGTGTTTACTATGCATTTGCATAATTTTATACAAGCAAAATTTTTTTATTGTTGACCTATCGAACCATATCAATGTAAAATTGTTACTTGGCTTCTTTTTAATGCAACTTTAACTTTATGCATGTAACCCAACATATGTGAATCTTTTTGCTATAACTGCTATTATATCAATATTGTTTAAAATTGTACTTGTTTAAAATGTACTACTAGAGCTTTTCTCCTCGGGTCTCCACCGAAAATGGGCCACAAGCCCAGTTGGACAAACCCGGTTAACAAATGTCAATAGATAAATAAATAAATAAATAGACCTGTATGCCAAATTAATTTCATTGAGCAAAACCTGTTCATAAACTTCTACGTCACTCAATAATTCAGTCATATGGCCACAATAATCATGAACCCCCATTATTACAAGGCCGGAGCCTTTGTCGGGTTTCATATAGCGAACACTTTTATTCGTTTTTTAAATCATTTAACAACAAATATTCTTCCTTTGTTAAATTATAATATCTATTTGTCTTTTTGTCCAAAGTACTTCTAATATCCCTCTCACATTGTCTTTCAAATATATTAACCAAACTATTTTGTAGTGCATGAATGTACTACTTCACTTAAAGTTATTAGTTTAACCATTAGTCACATTAGCATTGTCAAACATAATGTTTAAATTCAACTTTCGACCAAACATTTTAAGGTCCAAAATAATATCCTCCACATGGGCCTTGTTCAGAGGGATAAAATTAAACCCCTTAGGCAACAAATTATGATGTTCTGGCCCAATAGTCAAAGAAGAAAAATTATAGATGTTAAAATTTAAAAAAAGTTGTAATGTCAACAGTATCTGAATATGGATCAAGTGCGTTGAATATATCAACTGCAAAATTTAAGTCCACCTCTTGGGCTTCTGATAATTGTTGTAATAATTCCTCTTGTTGTTTTTCTGATATCCATTGTCTTTGTCCCTGTTGTTCTACTGATATCGGCCCACCAGTCTCTCTGACCACCTGGGGCTTCTGAGCCTAAAGGGCACACCCCTTCCGACTCAGTTTGTTGTTCTACCCGGTTTCCACTATCCACATCTTTCTCGTCGGTGTTCATTCTCCTAGGTGGTGCATACACTGTTTTCCTCCTATATTCATTGTTATCCCTCCTAAGTTTCTTATCTTTGTGGACCCTTACATTCACCAATTTTTGTTCAGTAATCTGAAACACACAATTGAATTTGTCTTTATAATCTGGAAATTGAACATCAGAGGTGATAGAGTTGACCAGTCCATCAATATTGTGCTTGTACTGCCCCATCCATCTCTCATTGTCTTTAATGAGCAGTTTCATTAACTCAAGAACAGTCCGGTCGAAAAGATCAACTAGTTCCATATGTAAAACAGAATTGACCTCCACCCCCTGAGGATATTTCCACAGACGCGAGCCTTTCAGCACATGTTGTCTGCGAACACTCTCCTCAAGAAAGTAGTTGTCCAACTGAACACATTTAAACTGGTACACAGATTTTTCAAGTTGAAATATTTGCTCATGAATGGTCATACAGTTACCAGTCTCATGTTTTCATGTGTTTTAGGAACATTTTAAATGTGTTGTAAAAGTGCTTTAAGACCAGCATGCTGAAAGCAAATGTATTGGCTTACAGGAAGGGTGTGTAAACACTAGCTTTGCTATTTAATTGTTAATTTGATTGAGTAACTTGGTTCTGAAAATGTCTGTTATGTCAGATGAAAGCACTTAACTGTTACTTGTGGATTTTATCTCTGTGGATTAAAAATTGTTTGCTGTGCTGCTAACTGACTGACTTGGTTTCTTCTGTTATTTGCTGAATTTTACCTGGTTGAGCACTGTGTGGATTTCAATTTGTAATTTCCAAAGGAGATATGCCAACCTTTTAGACTAGGCTAGCAAGTACTTGTGTTGAAAAAAAAAAGAGTTTAACATAATGCATTTAATATGAACAGGAAGAAATATGACACAAGCACTTTTAGATTTCAGTTTTGTGTAGATCTTGACAAGAATGATGTTTGGTAGTTAATATACCAATAATAAAATGTATTGATACAACTTAAGGCACTGTGTCATTTTAGTATAACACTATATAAGCATGGTGTAGCATTACTGGAAAAGTGGAAGGTCAAGTGACATTACACTACACGTCACTATGCTGCATTCAGCAGCATAATGAGACACTAAGCTTGTCTGCTATGGTCTTTAAACTGCATTCAACATTCTATCTCTCCTCCACATCTACCTTCGCTCTTACACTTTCTCCTCCAGTCACATGCCCCTTTGAATGCTTCACAGATTTTCTCTCTAGCGCTTATTTGCTGAAAAGTAATGTGAAAAAACAGTGGTGCAACCAGTACTGTATGGTGCAGAAGCCTTAGCAGTAAAGGGAGAGCATTTCAAAACAACAGAGGTGATGGAGATGAAGGGCCTGAGATGGTGGTAGGATGCACACTGTGGGAGAGCTGAAGAAATGAGGACATAAGAGCAGAAGCTAAAGTGGTGCTAATTGCAGAAAAGGTCAAAGGGAAGAAATTACAGTGGTTCAGGCACATGTTCTGGAAAGCTGAGGACAACCTGGTGAAGAAAATTTGGGACCTACTGGAAGAATTCAAGAGGAAACGAGGGTGTCCAGCAAAGAGATAGTTGGAATGTGTGAGAGAAAAATGTGACAGTCAGGCATGAGCATCAAAGTAGGTAGGAGAGTGGCAATGAAGAGGGAGAGATGGCGACAAGTGACATGACACTCCGAACCCCATATAGAAAATGGGAAAAGGGGGAGATGATGATGATGATGACTTATTCTGTTAATCCATACCATGAGTCCACAGTCTTCACCACAAAAATACTTTCAGCAATCCATAGAGTAGAAATTCCCCACAACCTATTTCTTGTATTCCTTCCTCCCCTCTCAGTCCTTCCTATTTAGAATTACCCTTTCATATTTTCCTGGCACGATCTTGTACATCAGTATCAAATCCCTTACCACCTCTGCTTCAAGTGAAAAGAATACCATCTCTTCTACCCATGAGAATATCCTTTATCTTCCATCTTATGACTTTTCTGATGGCTTTCCTTTGGATTTCTTCCAGAAACCTCATGTTCCTTTCTTTATATGGCCTTCTGAACTGCATATGGCACTCAAGGCATGGTCTGACAAAGGCTCTTTATACAGTGCAAGCATTACTTCTTTGCTTCTGGTGTCTATCTAGTGACACTCCATGAACTGCTGGATTCTGTCTGTTCCTGATATTACCTTGTTATTCTGCTCCCCATCACTCTACCTATATATTTTCAAAACCGCAGATCATTTTTGTGCTCTCTTGCCCTACATTCCACCCACTCAGGTAACACTTCACACAAGAGTTGCTGTAATGTAAGTGCAATACTCTGCATCTATTTGAAATGAACCTTAACTGCCAGTTTTCTGTCTACTTATTCATCCCTTAAAGATCCTTTGCTGGACATTTTTCCTATGTTCTCCCGTACTGCAGCCATATTTGCTTCTTCAAGCATAGAGATTAACCCTATTCTCTACTTCATCAGATATGTCTGGAACAACTATACTGAAGAGTATTGGGCTGAGGACATACCAATATTATACTCCAAAAGTCACTGATCTGCTTCTAGACATTGTCTTTTTCACCACTACCCTCTGTGTCCTACCATTCAACCATGTATCAGTCCTATCCACAGCCCTTCCAGTCTTCTTATCAGCCTCATGTGTGGAAATTAGTCAAAGGCCTTGCCAAAGTCCAGGAGGACAACATGTACTGGTACTTCTATGTCAAGTACTACTGCAAGACAGTCACAGAACTGGTATATGCAATAGGTGTTAGGTGTCTGTTGTGAAGCTGTGCAAAATGAGTTGCCTGAATATGAATATAATGTCAGCAGAGCTCTCCACCAAGTGGAACACATAGCAACAGGCTCACGGACAACACTAGACAGAAGCACACACAATCATCGACACTATCAGCATAATACTACCAGTAATTCCATATCTTTGACATAGCATATGTGATTGTGAGTGATCATAGATGGTTCTGCAAGAACACACTTGTACAACTATTATAGGTTGTCAGCAATCTCTTATGGAAATCAAGCACAACTTCTTCAAAATTTAACATCTACAGGAGGTGTTAGGAGGGACACTGTTACACCTGTGTTTGAAATTATGAGCAATCCTGGCTAGTTGACAGGTATGCATGCTATATATACAGTATGGCACAATCCATACTACCATGAATGTAACCCATGCCATCAATGTTGCCAATCAGCAATTTACTCTGTGCATCACAGGAACATGTATCACACATGCATCTTGCATAATACCTTCATGGTGGTTCTGCACCATCAGCCTGTAATGTTTATGCAACAAAAAGAATACTTAGGTATGGACAATAAGATGTGTGGGAGCTCACTGTGGCAACTGTGGCACACTTGAGTAACTCATCCCTGGAAGATGTATTGGGATATATATGAACAAGGGTACATTGTACTCAGTTGTTGAGGGTTGAGAAGTATGGAACTATAATGCCTTTTGATGTGGATGTCCCACACATACTCAGGAGTTGTTCTGCATACAAGGGAGTGCTCACCACTGAGGGGACATGGTGGTGAATATTCCGCATTTCATCTACCTGAGTACACAGGTAGCATAGCACTTGATCTGCTCTTAGGAGTGTGCTGTCTATATCGTAATTATCTTGTGTATTTGATTTCATAATGAAACCAATACCCCCATGATTTTTCTTCATCAACAGTGTCCCCATGGCTGTGGCAGCAATCCTTTGCATGTGTCAGTTCCATGTGCATTATACCAATACCACAACTGGAATGAATGATTGTCCACAATTTGCTGTCCACCACAAAGCTGGTTGGAGAAATGATGTGTAGGTCAGTTTTGACATCTAGAACTTTAAATAATGAAAAGGAAAGGGCCTAGCACAAAGCCCTGAGGTATCCACCTGGTCAATGGGCTGTAGATAGAGGTGACTTCACACATTGCAATATATTTATCTGACAAATATGTGCTCTAGTTGCCTACCCACTTGATAACGTAGGTGTTTACGATCACTTGAGACAGTTTCTCTGCAATGTCTGATTGTGGATCTGTGTCAAATGCCTTGGCCATGTCAAGTTACACAGGGTGATAGCTTTGTCATCATGTATGCCTTTGTAACCATCTTGAAGACAGTAAACAGATGTAACAGACATGATGTAGCCTTAACAAATTAAACATGGGTTTGGTACACATTCGGGATATTACCTGTATCCTTTTACAGAAGGTCCATGATGACTTGTTGGTCTACCTCACAGATGAGGAGATTCGGGATGTGTCTATAGCTCCATGCATCAGGTGATGGTCACCCCCAGTCAAAAGGATGTGTGTTGATGTACATCCTTCCATGGGGAACATAGGCTGTTTGGAGTCTGTGTTGAAGTATGGATCCAACTGGGTCTGATAGGTCATGTTTTGAGTCATGCTACAGGTAGCCTATGATGTTGTCAAAATCCATTGAGTCTGTGTTATTAGCGGTATAGAGCACACAGATGAGCTGCCCTCCTTAGAATAAAAACTTAATAATGTTGCATATATGGCCAGTGGCAACAGTGGGGGGTGACATGTGAAACTGCCAGCTAGTGGATTGTCTCTTTTCTGCAGTTGGGTATGTCTGCTGGAATCCACATACAGATCTGTACATAGTCATGTATTCCCCTTAACATCTCACATGTATTGGAAATGGAATAAATGATTTGTGAAAAGACCTCCAAATACAACTTTGGTCATTCATCACACTCCACACACTGTTATTATGCACACAGTCATACAACTGTACTAATGTCACGTACTTATATCACTTGTGCAACATATGCCTATATTTGTTTCATGGGCAAGCTGTGTTTGATTGGTCTGATGTCATATCAGGACACATTAGACATCAGTTCTTTGTGGTTCGTGCAGAAGATTTCCTGACACAAATGCTAATAGTCATACTATAGTGCTGCTGACCACCTCAATAATCTTTGGGTCTAGCAACATAACTGCACATATAATGAATTATACAAAGTTGCAAATAAATCAAAACACATGAGACATTGGTTGTGTATAGCACAGCATAACAATAACTGTATGAGACAAGACTTTTGTGACCACGTAATCAGTATGAATTTATTTTATATTGAGGTCTGTCACAGAACATTTATTTGATGATGGTATGTAGATACATGTATACCTGTGCCATAGTACAAGTGTCAGTGTGATGGCAGAATTAAAACTGTGTAGAAGGTTGATCTGCTCCACTATAACAATACACGTCCTAATATGCCAACAATATACATAAAATATCATATCATAGGTCAGCATATTACTACAGCTGTTATAGAAGGAGCATGTACTGCAATGGCATTGATGGCTAAATAGCTAATATCACAGATTGTAAGATCGTCTTGTAGCCATACTGTACATCCACACCTCAGTATAGCATTTCAATAACAATTACATTGACAGGTTAACTATCCATAGGGTCATAGGACATTATTAGGCTAATGGCCAACATCACATGACATCCTAGCCATTATTATACTATGTAAAATAAAATTCTCATATCAATATTATGGAAGATAGAAGAACTATTGTGAGTATGTGTATATTTGTTGGATTGCATTCCATCTTGCCATTGTCCATATAGGACATGTGCACTACACCATGACAGAATTAGCAATCACACATACAGTGGTCTGGAGATGATGTGCATAGGCTCATGGAAGGACTCTGCTTCATGATATGTGTGTGCATATTTGATATGAGGACATCCTCCACTCCCTTTTTTAATTTCTCCAAATATTTTGGGTTTCTAATACCACAATGGGAATGGACCCCATTCCTAAGTCAAAGTATGATTAAAGATCATGAAATTAGTATTGTTTCACTCTTTGGTGTCAGCCAAAAATGCTCTTTGCAGCAGCCACAATATACCCAGTAATGACTCCTTCTGCAATTCATATGGAGTTACACATATTGATAGCATATCTAAATATGATTGTAGACTCTGTTTTATAAGACTCATTGATCTTGCTGCTATTGGAACTATCTTGGTATATTTCCTCCACATTGCTCTTGTTTCTTCTTGCAAATCCTTATATTTTATGACTTTCTGTCTCTTTGTACACAGGACATTATAGTCACTGGGTGTGGTGATTTCAATGATCAATGCTACTTCTGTCTTCTTTTCTTGGACCACTATAATTGGTTTTCTAGCATCTATCTTTTGAACTGTTGGCAATGGATGATCCCATGTGATGTAGACTTCATTATTTTCTTTGATGCTTTGTGGCTGATGTTGCCAGTGTTTTTCAGCCACTTCAGTACCATAATGTTTGAACAATCCCCAGTGCAACAGTCTGGTCTCATTGTTATGCCTTTCAGTATACAGTCATTCTGCCATTAGTATGTTGCAACCAGCAACAAGGTGTGCAATTGTTTCCAATTCTGTTTTACAAAACCTACATTTGTCTGTTTTTTCCACATGTTCAATGGACTTTGTAAACCAATGTGTATGTAGCCCACCAACTTGTACTGCCACTATTAATCTTTCATCTCTTGGTTTGAATTTGCCTCTCCTTAATCATTCCTGTGTTTGTTCCTGATCAGCATGAGGTTCTTCCAGAAGTTTTCTATACTTGCCACTATATTTATGCATTTTCCACATTTATTGCTTTCACATCTGGTCCTTCACCTTATATTCTTTCTTTTGATTGTTGGCACATTCAGTTGCTACCTGGTTTTTATTCACTTGTGGTTTGATTTTCATTCTGCTTGACGCTGATATGCTTCTGCTAGCCTAAGCAGGGAATTCATCTTACATTTATTCCCATGATGTTTCAAAACTTCACTACATTTAGGCCTTATGAGGTCAACAGATATGTGTGGAGTCCCACAACTGCAGATCAGTACATATAATCAGTTTCAAGGAGGCCCATCCCTTGTTCAGAATGGGGTAGATATAATCTTGATATCTACTAATTTTTATAAATCATTTGGTGAGCATAAAGCATTCTTCTTGCTTTCCTGTCTATTCTATCCAACACATTTTAGGGCCAGTCAGTCACTCCAAAATTGTAAGTTAGGACAGGAAGAGCAAATTGGTTTATAGCCTGGATTTTGTTCCTAGATGTCAACACTGTTGTCAGTATTAATTTAAGTCTTCTAAAGTACTCCTTATGAAGTTTTATTCACATTTGTTCATGTTTTATTGTTGATCCTTCAGTTCCCAAATATTTATACACCCCCTCTTGCTCAAGTTCTTTTATATCACATTCTTGTCCAAAACTGATGTTTTCTTGGTGTTTCAATTTTCCTGCTTTAAAGGTTGCTTTTGCACATTTATCAAGACCAAATGACATTCTTATATCATCTGAAAAAGTTTTGACAACTTGAAGTTATGCTTTCAGTTCCTCATCTGAATGCATGAAGGATATCATATGGCCAGAGGAAAAAAGATTGTAGATGTATAGGGGTTGCATGAAAGATTCCCCATGTGGTAGAAAAATGAAGAGCAATTCTAAAGGTCATACAAATTACCATAATGTACCACCAAACACACACACACATATCAGTAGACTGGGCCTGGATTGAGCATTACACCTGTGTAAGTATAGAAGATAAATGCCATGCAATGTCACAGTAGCAACACCACATATATCTTATTGTAAAAGTTTCCCATTGCACTTTATGGAGTATGATAGCATCATTGTATGCTAAGGGGAACATGTTAGGAGGAGTGGAGGACATGAATGTGAAGTCACATCCCTGTGTAAAATTGTCTCAAAAGTGATAGTAGTGCATATAGACACATAAGTTGCCTGCTGTCAGATTAGAACCCCTATATGTGTAGGCAAAGTAGCTTGCAAACACAGTAGGTACTGTTACTGTCACAGCACAGGTTTGTCTTGAATACTGTCAGAGTGCATATTATACAGGGTGGCATCATCATTGTATTGTTCAACATAGCTGTAGACTCACATATCATTTTAAAATTGTCACCATAGTGATTGTCTGCATGCAAACAGTTAACTGCACTGAAAATAGAACCCCTACCTAATTATTTGCACAGTACTGAACGCAAGAACCACAGCACAAGTCTGGATTTTATAGTGTCGGGCAACACCTCTTAACTGGTGACATCAGTAGTGTCTGGTGAGAAGATAATGGTAATAGCAGTGTCTACATGTAGGTGTAAAATGGTCTCTTGAATGTCAACTTACTGAACACACACACACACACACACACACACACACACACACACACACACACACACACACACACACACACACACACACACACACACACACACACACACACACACACACATTGACCGCAGTGAGAAAAGAACCACTACCTAAGTATATCACCTGGAGAAATCAGTATTTAATGCAAGGGCCACAGCACAAGTCTGACTTAAGAGGATGGTAATAGCAGTGTCCCATATGCAGGTGTAAAATGGTCTGCTGAATGTCAACCAACTTAACATGCACACACATGCACACCACTTGACCACAGTGAAATTAGAACCCTTGCCTAAGTACACCAACTAGAGAAGTCAGTATTTAACACAAGCATCATGGTACAAGTCTGACCTTTACACTGTTGCTGGACAATTTATAGTAGATGACATAATTAGTGGATATTTGAGAGAAGATTTTGGGAGGCATGAATGAAATGGATGGCTAGCTATATGCAACCATCAAAATATTTGTACTTAATGGGACTGCATTACTCACTGTAGGCTACACAGGTACATTCACACACAAGTGGACCACAGTGAGATTAGAACCTCTGGCTAAGTACGCTAATTATAGAACTCAGCATTTAAAGCAGGTGACATGACACAAGTCTGATTTTTATAATGCTGCAGGACAATTTATAGTGGTTAATGTGATCATTGGATGTTTAAAAGAGGATGTTGTGATGCCTGAATTAAGATAATGTGTAGGCATGTACAACTGTCAAAAGATATGTATTCTATGGATTCTACTAATGACTATAGGATACAAAGTTACACTCTTCTGACTTGACACACACACACACACACACACACACACACACACACACACACACACACACACACACACACACACACACACACACACACACACACACACACACACTCACACACAGTAAATACAGTGAGATTAGAACCCCTACCTAACTAGGTACACCGGTTTCAAAATTCACCATTTAATGTAAGTGCCACAGCACAAGTCTAACTTTTACAATGCTGCAGGATAATTTATAGTGGATGCCGTCATCACTGGATGTTTGAGAGAAGATGCTGTAAGGGCTGAATTAAATGGATGTGCCATCATGTACAACTGTCAAAATATTGTCACTCCATGGGATTGCACTGTTGACTGAAAGATACAAAGTTATGCTCTTCTGATTAGACCACACACAAGATGACAAAACTGAGATTAGAACCCCCTACCAAGTATATCAGCTAAAGAACTAAGTACTTAATACATGCACCATGGCATAAGTCTAACTTTTACATTGCTGTCAGACAATTTATAGCTTTTGACATGGTAAACCACACCCTTCTAATCAATATTCTTGAATCCCTTTCCTTTGACTCTCAGGCTGTTAAATGGTTCAGATCCTACCTTAGCAACAGGCAACAGGCAGTTCTGTGGGAAAATCAAATTTCTTCCTTTCTGCCAGTCACCCTCGGAGTCCCTCAGGGCTCTTTTCTTGGACCACTTCTTTTCTCATTATTTATCAATGACCTTCATGTAGCAATTCCTCAAGCCACCTGCATTCAATATACAGATGATTCCACACTAGTATGCTCAACTTACTCCCCATCAGAACTACATTATATTACTCAAAATGATTTAACATTGTAGAAACATGGTTTACAAAATGCTGCCTCCTTCTTAATGCCAAAAAAAACAAGCTCCTTCTCTTTACTCCCACTACTAAGTCTTCCCCCATAGATTTCTTAGTCACTTCTAATAATGGCACTATTATATTCCCTGACTCTACCACTAAACTGTTAGGAATTACCATTGATAATAACCTTACATTTGATTACCATATAAATAACACCATTAAAACTGTCAATAGAAAAATAGGCTCCTTATATAGAATCAAACCTTTCCTAACCCCAACAGCCAGAACCAAGATTGCTCACTCCCATCTAACCTCAACTCTTCTGTACGCCTCACCTATATATACCAACCTAAAGAAAAATAATCGTAACAAACTGGCAACTTCCTATAATAACATCGCTAGATTTGCCACTGACAATCCCTTTAGAACCCACCACTGTCTGAATCTTTGGCAGCTAGACTGCTTGAATTCCAAAACCATCTGAGTATCTCCCAACTCACCATTGCCTGTTTACTAACACAGTGGGTAAAAATTGGAACCAGCTACCCAATGAACTAACTCAATTCTCTTCCCAGCCTCTCTTTAAACAAAAACTCAAAAAACACCTCAAAACACACTGGTTATGCCCTTGTAGCAACCCCGACTAACCACATACTTTCACTACTGATACTTCCTCTTCCAAATAAACTTATTAACATTTTAAAGCTAATTCATGCAAGCAAGGCTATTAATGTTTGAACTTTAATCAACATACTGCTAAAATCTTTCTTCTTTTGATGTGTAAAATTCCTTATGAATCGTACTGTGCTGCATTTTTTGTCACTCTTTCAAGTGTAAATATTTTCAGTATGTTATTATTACTTGTTTTACTTTTTTAAATCCTTTTATTTACCATGTAACAACATTTTTATTTTTTTAATTTTTTTATTTTGCTGGAGCTTTTCTCCCCGGGCCTCTACTGAAAATGGAAATATATCCAGCTAGACTAACCCGATTAACAAATGTAAAATAAATTAAATAAAATAAAATAAATAAATAAACAGGTATGGTGATGGATACAGCAGGTCGGGGGACATCATGATTGGGGCTAGGGATGGGACATCAGATGCCTATGCCCATCAAATATGGAGACAGTGAGAATCTATTCCTCACTCACAGAACTGTCATCACTCTTCCCTTACTCTGCTGGCTGCTGGAGTGCTTGACATCTTTGTTTATGCACCATTATGGAGAACATCCTCTCCATCCAGTGGAGGCATGCAGCAATGGCACTCTCTATGACATCATGGACCAAACCTGCCATGTCCTAGTGGGTGACATAATCCTCATTTCTGGCAATACTTTCAGAGGCTACCACTGCACTAGCTACCAGGGTAATGCTACCTGATGTTGAGGGCCCATGTTGTACAGGGGCATCAGAGGCAGTATAGCCAGGTTGGGTCCCAGATGTGTTGGGTGTTGGTGCAGGTGCCACTAGAGTGGGGGCAGGAGGAGCCACAGTGATTGACCTACCTCCCTGTGCTGTGAAGCATTTTGTGAGTTGCCAGAAACTAACATTAAAATGTTGTGACCACACATGTAGAAAAAAAAAAAAAAAACAGAGATAAGGGTTGGGGTGAGAGGGAAAAAGAAATAATTAGTACCATATGTGACATGCAATAAATGAGCACAATATAAAGAATTTATCTCTATTTTTACATTTAAGTATACTTTTTAACAATCACAAACTATAATTGATGATTGCTCCAAGTAATCCTTGCAATATGCATATATTGCACTTATGCTTGATCAAACAATACAAATTAAACTAACAGCAGGGCATGTATCAAACTTCTGTTGAAATTATTATACAATATTTTTAAATGATTTTACTACATTTATTTATTTTTATTTTACTTCATTTTACATTTGTTTACCAGGGATGTCTGACTGGGCCAGTGGCCCTATTTCAGCATAGGCCCAGAGAAAAAAGCTCCATTACAAAAGCACATTATAAACAGTACAAGAAATTAGTAACAATAAAGAACGCATAAATTTGGTAAATATAGGTAGTAAATAGTTTATATATAAACAATAAAAATTGGGAGAGTTGTATAAAGTGGAAAAAAGAAAGCTATAAAAATAAACTAGCATGAAGTTGCTTGTGCCATCACGGTGAAATGGCTGATCAGCAGTAGATTAATATCGTCTTTTTGGTGGTAAATATTTATGAGATACATGTATGGCATATGAACAAGAATATGTCTGATTGTTGCTATGCCAGCATTACTTGTTCTAGACAGTGATGCTAAGGCAATATTGTGGTAAAGTACAAGAAGGAGGGAATGTGTTGAAACTGTAGGAAGCTTGAGATAGGTAGATAAAAATAGGAGCTGTAGTGAGCTTGAGATAGGTAGAGAGAAACTGGAATTCCATGAGAGAAGGGATAGTTTAGATGTTAGAATTTAGCAAGGGAAGAGATAGTTTGGTTGTAAGAACAAGGAAGGACAGAATGATCAGCTTGGATTAGTGCAGGAGCAAAGCCAGTTTTTGGTTAGGTGTTCCTTAAGCAGCAGTTTAAATTTGGATGTGTTGCTAGACTTTGATATTGTCTGAGGCGTGGAATTCCAGGACTTAGTTTTCAGGTGGGAGAATAGAGAGTTACCATTACAATTATTAGATGTAGTTACTTTGAGCAGTAGTTTGTTCTATAGAAAAAAGACTCAGCTATAGAAAAAAGACTTGCCATCCTGCTTAAGAACCCTGTTCACTAGGAAGCAAGAAAGTATATGTTATCCAACAGAGTGGTAATATTTAAACATTTGCTTAATATCTGGTGTATGTATGATATGCAACCTGGCCAGGATACCCAGCAGCCATACTCCCCTCTCTATCCCTTAATACTTATACGTTTTTTCACTCCTGTGCTGCCTCCTGCAACTATCTACAGGAACCTTCGCAAACCCTGTACCTTCTATCTCTGTTCTCTTGCTTCTGTTCTAATACAATATCTGACCACTAGATGGCACTCTAAAATAGGATAGCTCTCAGTACATCTATCCTTCCCTGATTTCCAATGTAATGATTTCCACAGTTCTGACCCAGGATTGAGGGATTTCTTCCTGCCCTATCTCTCCACTCTACCTGCCACTTTTCACTAGTATTGTTCTCAGATACCACTTACTTTCACTACCACTGTTTCCTCCCCTCTATAACTATCCTTCCCAACTAAGGTACCTAGTAGTTAGCTGCTCGCTGATTGGTTTTTGCTGACTTTCTCGGTTACCTGTCTGAACCCGCTCCATTTGCCCTGCGGGCTCACTCCGCTCCCCTACCTTACCCCCAGTTCCCACCCCCCCCAGGGGTCCTAACCATATACTTCCAATTGCCACACCTCCATTCCTCTACAACCAATCCCATCCTCCTACTCATTAAAGTGATAATTACCCTAGCTCACCACTTATAGTTACTCATTACATCACTAAGTACTTAACAATCAATTTACAAACTCTATATCCCAATTTACTACAATACCTTGTAGAACCTCCCCTCTATCATCCTCTTTAATATACCTTACACAGCTACTTATTTACCTTTCCTTTCATTATGACCATTAGACCCAGATCCAAATACTCAATACTATTCATCTTAATTGCACTCCTACTTTTACTATCTATACCCTATGTCCTAACTAAATATGAACATCTAACCTTGACTAACTTCAACCATCCCTTTAAACAACCATCCCTGACAGACCTGCCACCTTATCTAAACTAAATTAATATTACCTCCTATTTAGTGCCAAAGTTTCATCGTTTAGTCCACATTAACTATAATCAACCCAAGAAAGCAAAGTACACACCCTGTAAATTCCTGAATATCATACATAGAATTAAAATTCTTAAACTTCTTGATGGTGATATCCATCCCAACCCTGGCCCCAACACAACTGCCACCACTAACCCCCACAAACCAAGTCCTTCTACTCCTCGAACCCTCACTAAAGCATCCAACTCTCTCCTTATAGCTCACCTCAATATACAGAGCCTAAACAATAAAGTTGCCCACCTCCATGCCCTCTTAGATGTTCACTCCTTTGACATCCTTTGTCTAACAGAAACTTGGTTAAAACCTGTAACGTGGGACAAGGAAATCACCCCACCAGGATACAATATCCTGAGATTAGATCGAATAATCAAAAAGGGCGGGGGTGTAGCAATATTACATAAAGCAGAGTTCCAAGTAACACCAATAGATGTGCAACCACCTTCTATTAGCAGCACTGACATCCTTATTTCTAAACTCCATATCAACACCTATAAATCCATCTATGTAATATGCACCTACCTCCCTCTAGGTAACAATATAAACACCCTAGAAAATATATTTTCCTGGTTTTCAACTAACTACCCACAAGAATTCCTTGTCCTGGGTGACTTTAATATTGACTGGAACACCTGCATCTCAGCCAAACAGACTGCCCACATAAACCTTTATAGTTTTTCCCAAACTATTGCCTCCCCCACCAGGATCCATAAACCTAACAACAAAGAAACTACTCTAGATTGTATACTGATAAATAGTCACCCCTTCTCTTATGAATGGTGCAGTGGTGCAGAGGTAGCATTGTCACCTCACAGCAAGAGGTTCTCTGGTTCGATTCTTGGCTGGAGTGCCTTCTGTGTGGAGTCTGTATGTCCTCCCTGTGTTTGTGTGGGTTTCCTCTGGGTGCTCCGGTTTCCTCCCACATTAGAAAGGCATGCATCTGGAGTGTTTGTCCCCGGGCCTCTGCTGAAAATTGCCTTCATTCCAAGTCAGACTTTCCTGGTTAACAAATGTTAAATAAATAAAAATAAAATAATTATGAAACAGGCATCCTTCCTGATGATGTCAGTGACCACTCACTGACCTACATAATCAGGCAAAAGATCAATACAATCAATACACACACTAACATACACTAAAGCCCCTAGCCAACACACTTACACATACATACATACCTGAATTTACACCTATCCATTCACACACTGCAACACCAAAAGTGCTATTTCAAAATCTGCGAACGTTGGGATTTTTAATTTCGCACTTCTGGGGTTTCACGATTTAAAGCTTTCGGCTTTAGAATTTTGAAATACTGAAATTCGGGATTTCAGTATTTCAAGATTCAGTAGTGAATCCATATATATATATATATATATATATATATATATATATATATATATATATATATATATATATACATCAGTAAATGCAGCTTTTATCTGTATGCACATCTTAGAAGTTTACTTATAGCATGGCCATTTTTGTCAGGGCATAATACTTACTCAGATACATAGCCTTATTAACTTTCATCACAAGTGTTACTGTTACAACTGTTTCTCTTACACTCTTCTATGTTATTTTCAGTGAAATGTAAATGTCCTATATTGCAAATAACACAGGTGTGCCATCCTTTTAGGATGGCCCATAGACACCTCTAGGGGAGTGCTGGGCACAGATAGAGGTGACTGGCAATTGCATAAAATGACTTTTCTGTGGCAAATATGTATATATTTTGTGACATTTTGTTGGAAAGCACTTACAACAATTGACTGATGCAGTATTCCTTGCTTGGTGCAGTCATTTGCCTGTTGTTTTGGGGATGGGGTAGCCAAGTTCCATTTGTGTGTTGCCACAACTAAAAACTTTTTTAGAGAGATTTGCTTTTGATAGTCCTTGTTTTGGATCAAACCTTGGCTTCTGTGTGACTGTGATATATTACAAGAATATAACCTTTTATATTTTAATAACTGAAGTTTTGTGTTTCTCCAGTGGATAATACTGAAAAACTAATAATACATGTTATATCTGAGCAGGACTTATATTTATGTGATATTTATTTGTAGTATCCTTCTTTTTTGTTTTATATTGGGGTTGGGAGGGTGGCCTAATGGTTAAAGTGTTCACCTTACAAACACAAGGTACAGGGTTTGAGTCTCACAGGGGATAATTAGCTAGGCTTAAAATGACTCACAAGGGCAGTTAGCCTAGTACTAATCTATGAACCTATCTATATCACCTAGGATTATGGCACCCAAGCATCCCAATGCCCATAAACCCCCCTTCAGTAACTCTGAGAATGATATCATTGTCCAAGTATTTTGGCGACATGTTGCCTTTCTGCTTGACAGAGGCTTTTGGGATATGCCTGGCAGAATGCAGATTTGGTACCAGATAGTGGATAACATCAGTGCCTTAGAGGGTGCAGGATGGCATATGATCAGTTGAGTCATAGGGCCACTGATATGATTTCATTGGCCCAGAGCAAAGCAGCTGCAGTGGCCTGTGGACAGCTGGCTACCAGAGGGGGCGGCCTGCTACAAAGCCGTCACTCACACCACATGAAGAATTATTGCCCACTGTCAGGGATCTGGAGAGTTTGGTGGAAAGTTTGCAACAGCATATGATTGATGTTGGTCCTGCTGTGCAAAGGAGGACACGTATGTCCCAGGAGGAGCTTCCGGGTAAGTTTACTTATGCCGATTTTTAACAATTTCTTGAATAGTAAAATACTGAAAGTAGTAGTTAAGTTGCTTTAATATTTTTCTTGAGGGGGGCTATTTATAGATTGATACAGTTAACAACACATTCTGTTTTATTACACATGGGCTTGGGGTGGATATATCAGCCAAGTTTCAGTCAAAAGTAATTTGGTCCCCCTGTGTTATTGCTATTGTGATCATGGTGTCCTTACCTTTTGCTTAACTTCTTCTAAGACCATCCTCTCTAGCAAGTATGGAATCATCTGCATATGGTAAGCCAAACATTTTTATTTCAGTATTGACGAGTATTTGACAGAAATATACATTTATCCTTATGTATGACGTGGGTGTCAGGACTGTGTGATCTGTGATAGTGGCACTAGTGTTAGTTTGTTAGCATATATTAAATTGTAGTAGTGTAGGTTTTAATTTCTTTCCTGTGTATGTTTCTTATTATCACAGGTGGTCCTGACAGTTGAAGTGTAGAACTCTTACCACCTGATGTCAGAGCATCATCAGACTCTGATGGTTATGGTGACCAAACACAGGCACAGTCAGGGGGAGGGGTGTAGAGGTTGAATTTGACAATGAGGCTGACATTCTGCCATCCCCTGTGTTTCCACTGGACACAGTCAGCAGGCCTATGCAAACCTATTCCAGTGAGCCCTCAGATATTGGACTGGTGGAAAATGAGACACTTGATCAGGGTAGTGTGGTTACTGCAGCTTCAGAGCTGATATTCTAAGTGCTACACATACCTTCGTCTCCACCGGTATTGGTTCCCCTCAGTTTCCCTTGCTATCATTTGAGGATGACAAAGGTTGCATAGTTCCTATACTTTGTCTTTATCCACCCTATAACATTCTACAATTTCCACCTCATGCAGACTATGGAAAGTTAAATGGGGTCTAAACACCCTTTTCTTTCTTGGCCGAGATCTGTTAGCAGTAGCAGCAAAATAGACTTGGGCCTGTTGCACATACACATGAATAAGAGCAACAGCAGCCCCTATCATTGTTTCCACGTAGACTAGTTTCCGTGACTGTATTCCAATAGATTTTAGAATTCGCAGGGAAAACCAGCAGTGAGTCTTCACAATTGTTTTATAGCTTGTTGAATAGCTCCTCCATCTTGGATTGTTTGATTAGCATACAAATTCAGCTGCTTTTGCTGTAATTAGCATGCAGTGATGTTTACTGTGTTTGTACAGCTCTACACAGTGTGTAGAGCTGATTACTGAATACAAAAAGGTGAGCTATCATTTGCTCATCACAACTTGCACATGGTTTTATAGGACCACATAGGCTTTATTGAATTTGCCCCTGTATTTATACTATTGAAATATATATATATATATATATATATATATATATATATATATATATATATATTCCTGTATCTGATCACTAATACACAGTATTTCCTTGTCACAAGTAAGTCTGTAGCATAGCTACCCTTTTGTGGCCAAAAGTAAAAGATATGCTTTTTCTTCAAGACTGTTATCCTTTCAAGTCATAGCATGAATATACTTATGTATTTGATCAGAAGCCCAACTTGACTAAAAGAAAAGTTTTGATTCCTCAATGCAATGATGAGTGATATTTGGGTATAGCAACTTTACATGTAATGCTCTAAAAAATAAAACATATATTAATCCATTAACAAACTGTAAGTGAAATACTAAGTGATTCTCAGACATGATCTGCAGCTGCATGTGAGGTGGGGGAATGGGGGTTACCAAAGTAATGGAAGATGAATGAAATGCATTCCTAACCATAGATCAAAAGGGTATGAAAGTTGGAAGATGGTGTTAGGATTAAAATAAGAAATATTAGAAGAAGAAATGAAATGTAGTATGAGCAGATGAAAGACACCACAATATGAAGTGAATAAATAATATAATGGGGGGGCATACATTCTGTTGTGTACATGAGTTTATAAGAAGGACTCAATGCTTCAAGTGTGAAGATTTAAACACGTAAGTTGAGTACAGTAAAATTACAAAGTAAGGTGATAATGAGTTGAAACCATGTAAATATCTTGTTAGAGAAGGTAAAGCTATAATACATAATATTTGTAAGTACAAGTACTGAGACAGTTTAGAACACAGAGGGATTAAAGTCCAACAAATATCCCTCTGCTGAGGTGCTCAAATATGAAAATAAAGCCTGATGTTGCAAAGAACTGTATAAAACCAAAGAAAATAAAACTACAAACTACAAATAAAAAGAAAGAAAGGCACGGCAGCAGTAAAAATAGAATTTAATGAGGTAACATTAGTACTTTCTTATTGAGAAATGTCAATACTTCATCAGACAAAAATCACAATGTGAGCTTCCTTTAAATAACTAACAGTCGATCACATGACATAAATCAGCTGACTACAAGTTAAAAATACAAAAAAAATCAAAGCTCAAATATATCTACAATGTTTAAAATATACAATGGTTCTATGAAAAATCACTGAAATGTTTCAACAATATTTCATCCCTTGTCACTGAAAAATAAGTAAATTACCTTAGCAAGGCTTTTAATTTTAAAATACAAGCTAGAGAACAGGTTTCATTCAAACCTGGTTCTCTGTAAGCATCCAGTCGGAGTTGCCATAAAAGTTCTTTTTGCTCTAATTTTAAAGATATTGGTCCACCTGTCTCATCCTGCATAACATGATCAATAATTTTAAATGAAAATGAATGCTGTGGGTTATTGAAAATGCGTTTAACTAAGGCATTGTCACACTTATGATTTCTAATAGCATATACATGTTCGTAAAGGCATTCTTTAAATTTTCTATTGGTTTTACCGATGTAAAAACGTGGACAGATTTTACACTTAGCCAAATAAATAATGCTTTTAGAATGACAATTATACCTTCCTTTCGCATCACATTTTATATTCCTAATCGTAAATGATTTCCCTGTTTCTATATATCGGCAATATGGACAAGCCTCACACTTATACATACCATTCACCCTAGAAAAAATATTGTTACATTTCTTAAACTCTGACAAATTTTTAAGATTTTGACCCTTCTTTAAAATCAGTTTAGAGCGAAAAGGAAATTTTGGAGCAATAATTGTATCTGTTGCAATCAAACTCCAGCTTTTTAAACAAAATATGTTTTAGATTATTAGCATCTATGCTATAAAGTGTGAGAAAAGTCAATAAAAAGCTTACATTTTCATTACTATTGTTATCACCTGTGCTATCAGAATAGCTAGTTATACCACAATAGTTATTGGTGATATTAATAACTGATACATTCATAAGGTTCAAAGGGGACAGAATAGTCATATTCTGCTCTTCCACAAATTGAACAATAAGGTCAATATCAGATGGTGCATCTAAAAGTTCTAATGAGGATGTAGTTCTCATATACTGATCATTCAATATAGCTTTAAAGTGGCCAGACATCATTTTCAGGCTAACCTCTTCAACCAAATTATCAACTAATACTTCTGGGGAAACCATTTCAAAACATATTTCTCAAAAATTCACATTCATTCTTGAAATATATTATGTTTGAAAACATTCTGGCCACTCTCACCAACTGCCCTTTGACCACAGCTTTCTTCTGGTGAAGTGGGTGTGAGCTAGAAAAATGCAGGAAGGAATTGGAATATGTTTCCTTCCTGAAGATTTTAGCAACATAAGTCTGTCTCCCCTTATCTTTACTCAAAAGCACAACTAAATATGAAATAGTGTCATTATGAAATGCATAAGTGAATTTAAAAAAAATTAAAAAGAAAGTAGTGTTATTTAAATACTGCATAAATTCATGAAAAATGGCCTGTTCTGCTTTAAAAATTATAAATATATCATCTAAATATTGTATATAAAAGTGAATATAATTGGCAAAAGGGTTATTTGTAAAAACAAACTCATGTTCTTAGAAAGCCATTACCAGATTTGAGAAACTCCCACCACATGGAGACCCCATAGCTACTCCCTTAGTTTGTAAAAAGTATTTGCCATTAAACAAAAAATAGTTGTTGGACAAAATCAAGTCCAGCAACTCCTGTATTAAGGACAATTTGCGGTCATCTATTCTTTTTCTAACATGTAATTAACTAACCCAGTCTATATTTATATCGTGTGGAATAACAGTGTAAAGATCTTTTACATCCACTACTGCAAAATTGTAAGTCTCTTCATAATTCAATTTACTGATGTTACCCAAAAAAGACCAGGAGTCCTTACAAATTTGCTTTTCACCTTGTAAATATTTCTTCAAGAGGTGATCAACATATTTAGCCATGGAGTAAGTTATGGAGTTTCTTTCATTTTCAATTGGTCGTGGGGGGGGGGTAAGGTCTTTATGAATCTTCAGTATTCAGAAGATGATGGGAATTTGAGGTGCTGGCATAGTGAAATAATTATACAAATCTATAGAAATCTTAGCCTCAATAAATAAATCATTGAAATAGATGGTAATTCTTCTGTATGCTGTTCTAAGCTCATTGAATGAAACAGGCAAATAAAAATCAGAACATAGCATTTCAACCATGCATTTGTTGTAATATGCACTATCAAAAAATACCAAACCACCACCTTTGTCTGGCTTGACGACTCTGAAGTTGTTGTTTTTTATTTTAGCTATCATTTCCCATTCTTGCTTTGTAAAATTTGTTATTTTATTACTATTATAACTGTTACCATTAGAAACGTTGTTGTTTTTTATTTCAGCTAAAATTTCCCATTCTTGCTTTGTAAAATTTGTTATTTTACTATTATTATAACTGTTACAGTTAGAAACTTCTTTCTCATATCATATTCACATAAACACTCAAACAATAAGTAGAATAGGGTGAACATTCAGGTTAAAGTACTAGAAATCTGAAATAAATTGCCTTCATTCTCATTGTAATTACTCACATTGTTATCACCATTATTATCAGAAAATAATAATTTCAGGTTACATTTACGAACAAACAATTTCAAGTCCACTAACAATTTTGCTAAATTGGATTGTCTAGAAGGAACAAAGGTGAGGCCTTTTGCTAGACTATCAGCCAACACTATCTCAATGTTAAAGGCTGAATAGTTCAAAATTTTAAAATTGCTGCTAGTATTATGTATAATAGACAAGACAGGGTGGCATTCACCTTCATTAGAATTCATTTGATTCAGTGTTATCTCTTCCATTGTCCACTGTTGCGGTGAGTCTTTCACTTGTTGTTGTTCCTCATTTGATTCTGTAGCCTGCAACCCTGTCCGCTTTGAAAATTTGTGGCCTGGTTGTTTGCTACATCAAGGAGCTTGATTGCTTCTATTATTCCTAATTCATTCACTGCGTCGGGGCCCATTATCAGGTAAATCCCCACATTCATCACCTCCTACCTCATCAGAACTAGGATTAATGTCGACCTCAGGTCTCCTCTGCTTGGTTTCACAAGCATTGACCCCTATAAGCTGATTGGTCCCTTCCAAGTATTGTGAAACAGCTGGTTTGGCCTAGAATACTCGGCTTTGTCATGTTGAAGTTTTTTTTACTTTGATGGTCTTAGATTTAGAAATATGCACATCTATACTAGTGAAGATGCAGGAATATTCAAATTTGTATCTAGTAAAGTCACAATCACTTTTTATAATATTATCAAGAGCATCCACTTCATTAATCAACGTAAACACCTGTTTTTTGACAGTGGAAAATGGAGAGTTTCAACAGCTCTAAGCCTTGTTTGTTGAACAACTCTATTAAATCGTGGTGAAAAGGGGAATCCAACACAAGACTGGTAGGATACCAGTGAAGTCTTAAACCTTTAGGAACAATTTTCTTACGTAGGGATTCACTAAGATATAATATCTCAAATTGGAGTTTTTTCAGTTTGAACAACTTAGAATCCATCAGTTTCAAATTCACAACAATATTACAAATGCCAGGGGATGAAGTAGTAGAAACGCTGGTGGAATTAGGAGTGTTGCTTAAATCCTGAAGGGGTTGCAGCCAGTCTTTAAGGTTATGTAAATTCAACACAATATCCCCATATATAGTGTTTGCCAATGTGCTTGCAAAAGCATTAGCTGAGGTCAGTCCAACGTTGGACTGCTCCGCCCTGTATCTCTCACAGGTTCCTAAGGTCGCAACGACCCTGGGATTCAGACGTAAATTCTCTTCCCATTGTAGTGCTCCAGTAGAGCTAGATGAAGGAGAATTGAGTGTGTTGTTACCAATTTGACTTCCATTAAGACTGCAAGTTCAGTCACAAACATATTGTGTCCAATCAAAGAAACTAAATCCTCCACCTTATGAGACAAATTGTTGACCAACATGGTTAAATTACTGAAATTGGTGTTAGAAGAACTGCTGTCAGATACACTGCCTTCTCTGGAAAACAGGGAAGGCATGTTAAAACTTCCGTCCATTGCCATATCACTCCAAAAAGATAAACCAACTCAAACCAAAGAAAATAAAAACTACAAACTTCAAATAAAAATAACCAACTCAAATCAAAGAAAATAAAAACTACACACTCTAAATAAAAAAGAAAAAAAGAAAGGCATGGCAGCAGTAAGAAACATAATTTAATGATCTCAAATAATCTCAAAATGCACACGCTCGAAGCACTCCTCAGTATGGAGAACGTCGACATCTGTGTAGCAACTGAAACCTGGTTCAAGGCTCCAGAGAGCACCCCAGCACTACCAGGCTACAACTCACACCACACGTTTTAGCCACAGAACATGGACCGAAACACAAAAGGAGGGGGTGTATCCATATTCATCAAGGATACCTACACCTCCAGGTTAGTGGTGCAGCATGATACCTCTGAGATAATCCATGTGTAACTAACATCGAGCAAATCTGCAATGCAAATTATGGCCTACTAGAGATCACTTTCCATGATCCAGGACCACCACTTCACCTTTCTGGAGACACTGGAAAACATGAAGGTCCTACCAAACACCCTGATATTGGGCGATTTCAATTACCCTACCATTCATTGGGAAAACTACTACTGGAATTCATCAACTCAAATGCCCTGGATCAGCTGGTAAACTCCCCTACCAGAGGTGAAAACATATTGGACCTGTCATCACCAACATGGGAGACAGGTGTTCCACACCGGAGGTCAACCCGTCACTGGTTAGATCAGACCATAAACTAATTACTCTGGATGTCCACACCCCACTTTGACCCCCAACTAAGGAAACTACAGTAAAAAACTTTTCTAAAGCAAACTTCACCTTACTTAAGACAGAGGTGGTAAGTTTCACAGCCCCCACGCTAAAGGATAACGCTGCCTAAGATGCAGAAACCTTTACAAATGCACTCTATGAGCACCTACACGGATGCAAAACCAAGACTCACTTCTCTAAGAGAAGGAAACCAGTTTGGTGGACCCCTGCCATAAACAGGCTATACAACAGAAGGAGGAAACTAGTTCAGAAAAAGAGCAAATCCCAAGAAGGAAAGACATCCCTGATCAGTATCAGTAAGAAACTAAGGTCCCTCATTAAATCATCCAAGGCTAACTTTAAAAGAAAAATAGCGAAGGATTCAAAAGATAACCACAAAGCCTTCTTTAGCTATGTTAGGAATCTAAGTGGCAACTCACAGATATGCACTGAACTAGTGCAAAATAACACAAAATATACTGAACCTACTGATATTGCCAACATCCTGGCAGATAGATTCAGTGCAAATTTCACCCCCCTCTCACCTCCAAAAGGGCCCACAACAATATCGGAAAAGTGTAGTGTCCCAAAAATCACAGACACACAGGTGAAAACAGCCCTTTCAAAAGCCAAAAACACAGTGTCAATGTCCCAGGCTGCATCTTGCATGAACTACAGAATGAACTAACCTCCAACCTAAACACGCTGTTCAACCTTAGCCTCTCCACAGGTTATGTGCCCACAGAATGGTGCACAGCAATGGTTATTCCTTTCCACAAAGGAGGGGCCACAACTGACCCTGGTAACTATCGCCCCATAAGCCTGACTAGCCTAGTCTGCAAGGCTATGGAGTGCATCATCATGGAACTCATTAACAGAGACATTGGGAACCTCCAAACACTTGATCCGTCCCAGTTCGGCTTTGTTACGGGCAGATCATGCCTACTAAACCTGGTTGACTTCTTTGAGACAGTCACCAAGGCCATAGATGAGGGAAAGGTGGTTCACACAGCCTATCTTGACCTCACGAAGGCTTTCAACACCATTCCCCACTTGGGTATTACAGAAAAACTCACCAGCCTGAACATAAACCCCTACATCATGAGATGGGTTGCCAACTGGCTTACAGACAGAACTCACACAATAAGAATAGTGGGCTCCAGGTCCAACTCTAAACCAGTCACAAGTGGTGTCCCACAAGGCTCAGTCCTGGGACCCCTACTGTTTGGCATATACTTCTCAGAAGTACAGGCAAACACAGGAGGACTATGGCTAACTATGTTCGCCGATGACTGCAAACTGGGAGCCATAATTGACTCTCTGGCTGACACAGACATCCTCCAAAAGGGCCTTACTGAGATGGACACCCAGTGTCAAAGTCATGGCCTCAAGCTAAATGCCAAAAAATGCATAGTTATCCCATTTGGGAAAAACAAAGCACCCACGAATTACCACATAGGTGGCAGCCCCCTTAATACAGGCAAGGTAATAAGGGATCTGGGGACCCAGGTAGATAGTAATCTCTCCTTTGACAATCATATTGCCAAAGTAGTTAGGAAATCTATGTGGCCCATCTAATTACTAAAGGGTTCCCATCTAAAAATAAAGAGGTTATAGTGCCCCTCTACTCTTCACTCATTAGACCCATATAAAGTACAATGCCCCATTTGGGGTGTACCTCACAAGGCACTTCCAACAGCTGGAAAGACCACAAAAGTACCTCACCGAGAGGATTACTGGCCTCAAACATATGTCCTATGCAGCCCGACTGAAAAAATTCTGGTTGTACTCAGTGGCATATCGCTTACTCAGAGGTGATCTCTGCCTGACTTACAAAGCCATGTCCAACTCAGAATTGATGGACATGCTCCACCTAAAGAAATCCAAGTCACTGTGGGCCATGTGCTCTAGTGAGCTAAACCTCACCACAATAATAAATAGAACATGCTGGAGGGATAGTTTTCTGTCACAGAGATTCCCCATGCTTTGGAACAAAATTCCAAACTACATCAGGCAGAGCCCCTCACTAACACTCTTCAAGAGAAACCTTGATGAGTGGATGGGTAACAGAAAATACACCCCTGGGATCACTTCATTGGCTCTTCTTGACAGAGGATCAGTTAATTAATCAATGGGAGGGCGAAAGCTAACACACTCTGGCTAGGCTTATAAATGCCCTCGGGCAGATAGCCTAGTTCCTACCTATGAACCTATGAACCTATGAAGTAACGTTAGCGCTTTTGTATTGGGAAATGCCAATATTTAATCAGACAAAAATCACAATGTGAGCTTCCTTTAAATAACTAACAGTCAATCACATGACATAAATCAGCTGACTACAAGTTAAAAAGACAAAAAAATCAAAGCTCAGATATATCTACAATGTTTAAAATATACAATGATTCTACGAAACATCAAGTGTTTCAACAACAATATTTCATCCCTTGTCACTGAAAAATAAGTAAATGACCTTAGCAAGGCTTTTAATTTTAAAATACAAGCTAGAGAACAGGTTTCATTCAAACATGGTTCTTTTGAGAAATATGTTTTTGAAATAAGATTACCCATAAGTATTAATTGATAATTTGGTTAAAGAGGTTAGTCTGAAAAGGATGTCTGGCCACTTTAAAGCTATATTGAATGATCAGTATATGAGAACTACATCCTCATTAGAACTTTTAGATGCACCATCTGATATTGACCTTACTGTTCAATTTTTGGAAGAGCAGAATATGACTATTCTGTCCCCTTTGAACCTTATGAATGCATCAGTTATTAATATCACCAATAACGATTGTGGTATAACTAGCTATCCTGATAGCACAGGTGATAACAATAGTAATGAACCTTTAAGTTTTTCATTGACTTTTGTTACACCTTATATCAGACATGCTAATAATTTAAAGTATATTTTGTTTAGAAACTGGAGATTGATTGTAACAGACACAATTCTTGCTCCAAAATTTCCTTTTCACCCTAAACTGATTTTTAAGAAGGGTCAAAATCTTAAAAACTTGCTAGAGTTTAAAAAATGTAACAATATTTTTTCTAGGGTGACTAGTATATATGTGTGAGGCTTGTCCATATTGCCGATACATAGAAACAGGGAAATCATTTACGATTAGGGATGTAAAATGTGATGTGAAATGAAGGTATAATTGTCATTCTAAAAGCATTATTTATTTGGCTAAGTGTAAAATCTGTCCATGTTTTTACATTGGTAAAACCGATAGAAGATTTAAAGAATGCCTTTACGAACATGTATATGCTATTAGAAACCATAAGTGTGACAATGCCTTAGCTAAACACATTTTCAATAAACCACAGCATTAATTTTCATTTAAAATTATTGATCATGTTATACAGGAGAAGAAAGGTAGACCACTATCTTTAAAATTAGAACAAAAAGAACTTTTATGGCAACTCTGAATGGATGCTTACAGAGAACCAGGTTTGAATGAAACCAGTTCTCTAGCTTGTATTTTGTAGCTTGTATTTTAAAATTAAAAGCCTTGCTAATGTAATTTACTTATTTTTCAGTGACAAGGGATGAAATATTGTTGCTGAAACATTTTACTGATGTTTCGTAGAACCATTGTATATTTTAAACATTGTAAATATATTTGAGTTTTGATGTTTTGTATTTTTAATTTGTAGTCAGCTGATTTGTGTCATGTGATTGATTGCTAGTTATTTAAAGGAAGCTCACATTGTGATTTTTGTCTGATAAAGTATTGACATTTCATAATACGAAAGCACTAATGTTACTTCATTAAATTCTGTTTCTTACTGCTGTCATGCCTTTCTTTCTTTTTTATATGCAAAGAATTATATACACCATATCACCATGGAATGTAAGAATAATGAAACAAGGTAAACCTGAGGTGGAGAATGATGAGTCTACAAGGACAAGCAGTGACATCTTGGAAATTAGTGAATTAAAAGAGCCTGGAATGGGGATAATCATCAGATCTTCTTGTGTCATGACTTTTACAGAAGAAATGGAGTAACACTTGTAGTTAAAAAAACTTAGTGTTTGGCTACAACTCAAAAATGATAGCATGGTCTTAATCAGACTGCATAGCTAGACATTTAGTATTGCAGTAATACTAGTTTATGACCCAACTACATATGCCTACAAGGAAGTTAATCAGTTTTATAAGGATCTGCAATAAAAAGATGTTATATTCATCATAGGTGATTGCAATTCTAAAGTTGATGATAAGAGAACACCTCAAATAATGGACAGGCCTGACCTTGGAGTAAGAAATGAAGTAAGACATGCACTGGTAGAGTTCTGTAAAGATAATTCACTCATCATAGCAAATAGTCTCTCTCAACAATATAAGAGATGGCTTTACACAAAACTATCATGATATGGCCAACACCAAAATTAGACTCACTGTGTAATTTGCAGTTAAAGATGGAAGGGTTCTATACAATCAGGAAAAACAAGCCTTGGAGATGATTGTGGCTTAGTCCATCAGCTTTTTATTGCAAAATTTAGAAACAAATTAAAGAAAGCAAGAATAAAAATGTGGTCAGTGAGATATGACCTCAACAGTATTTGAAGTTAATATGTAGTGAAAGTGAAGAGCAGATTTAAGCAATGTGTTTGATATTGTCCAGGAGGTGACATAAAAAAAAACATTCCAAACAGGAAGAAGTTTAAGAATGTAAAATGTTTGTATGGAATGTAAAATGCTTGTATGTGCATGCTTCAGGAATGGCTGAGAAAGTGAAGGTAATGTAGTTAGGAGAAATATGTCAAACTATGTGCAGAGCTTCAGAGAACAGCAAGAAAACCTAAAAGACATATTTAAAACAATAGTTAAAAAAACTGGATGAAGTCAATGGAAAGGGAAAGCAAAAGATACGTTGTTGTAGTTGTTGTTGTGTCTTTCGGCTTTTCCCAGTTAGGGGTCACCACAGCGGAACTCCGGTCCGCTAATGATTGGCAGTAGATTTTTTACACGCCGAGTTGCCAGCTCTGACGCACAACCTTCAACGAAGGTATGCCCATTCACACGTGTCTCCACACAGAAGATGCTTTAGCTGAGAATCTAACGGGACAACGTCTTAGTGTGAGGCGACAATGCTACCGCAGCACCACCACCGCAGTACAGAAAGCAAAAGATATACTCAAGAAAATTGGTGCCATTAGGTGAAACTTACAGTTAAAAATGGGCATGATCAAAATCAAAGATGGGAGGAGCCTGGCAGAGGCAGAAGACATTAATTTATTTTTATTTATTTTATTTTATTTTATTTTACATTTGTTAACCGGGAGAGTCCGAATGGATACATGTCCATTTTCAGCGGAGGCCCGGGGAGAAAAGCTCCAGGTACATAACAGACATATGAACATTGTTAATGCAAAAAAGGAAGATAGTTGAGTTCTAAATACAATATAAAGATACATCACATCTTGGGAAAAAAATAACAGCAGCATATAAAAAAAAACATAGGTCAGTTACAAAGGCAAGGCGCCTAAGGATAGTGAGGTAAGAGAAGGGTAAATGATAGTGGTTAATCAGGTTTGGAACAGGGACATTGCCAGAGAGTATTGAGATGGGGTTTAAGCTTTTTTTGAATTGTAGGAGTGAAGGCTCTGAGGTGAGCATGGTCGGTAGGGAGTTCCACATTTTACCTACAAAGTTTGAGAATAGAGAATCCCCAGCAGAATTATTGGCTTTGGTAGTTTGAGCTAAGATCTTATTGGAGGAGCATAAAGATTGCAGGTTAATATAGGGGTGAATGATGTTTTTCAGAGCTGGTGTTTTCTCTGGGTGATACAGTATCTGGTGAGCCGTTTTGAGTTGGTTGAAATGGAGTTGGCTGGAAAACTCTAACCACCCTAGTTGCTTCAAGTTAGTGCAGTGGTGCATTCTAAAGGTGGATTTTGTGGCAAATCTAGCTATGTGATTGTAACAAGAAGCAAGTTTGTTAAGGGTTGTCTTGTTTAGGTTTGCAAAGAGGGAGGCATAGAAAAGAGTTGATAGTAGGTGTGTGCTGGCAATTGTAATTTTAGCGTGAGGAGTGAGAAAGTGTTTTACTTTATAGAGAGCCAAGCTTTTTATTGACGGTTTTGATGGTTAGATTGAAATGGGTGTCAAATTTAAGGGAGTTATCAATGGTAACACCTAATAGCTTTGTGTGAGCTTCTGGTGATATAGTGATTCCATTGGAGGATGTAATAGAGAAGGTGGGGGGAAGAGTCTTGTTAGTGGGTGAGAAAGTAAGTAGTTTTGTTTTGTTGGGGTTAAGAACTAGTTGATGACTTGAGAACCATTTTTCTATTAGGTTGAAGGTGTCTTGGGTTGAAGCAGTGAGGTCTGCCAGGTTGGAGGCAGTGCTGATGATAGTCGCATCATCTGAATATTGAATGCATGTGGCATGGGGGGTGATTGTGGGCAGGTCATTAACAAAGATGGTGAAGAGAAGAGGGCCAAGAATAGATCCTTGGGGAACTCCAAGTGTAACAGGTAGGCATGTGGATAATTTGTCCTGCCATAGAACAGCCTGTTGCCTATTGGACAGGTAGGATTGGAACCATTTCAGCGTGGAATTGCTGAGTGATAGTTTTTTTAATGTATGGAGGAGTTGAATGTGGTTCACCATATCAAAGGCCTTGGAGAGTTCTAAGAAAAGAGCAGATGATAGTTTATTATTGTTTCTGAAGTTATTGATGGTATTAGAAAAGGATAGTAGGGCTGATGTGGTACTGTGATTTGGCCTGAAGCCATGTTGGGAGTTGGCTAGAATTTTATTTTTGGTGAGGTGTTCCATCAGTTGTTTGTGGACACACTTTTCCATAATTTTGGCCAGGGGTGAGAGTATAGCTATAGGTCTGTAGTTGGTTAGCTCTAGTGAGCTACCACCTTTATGGAGAGGAATAATGTGGGACATTTTCCATATGGAGGATGAAGGCTTCTGACAAGGTACGGTTTATTATTATGGAGACGGGATAGGAAATGGCCTCAGCTGCTTTTGCAGAAACTCAGCTGGGAGAAGGTCAGCTGCTAGCTTAGTGGTTTTAGTTTTTAAGAAGAGATGTTATAGAGGATATGGGTACTGGATCAAAGGTAAACAGATGATCTGATGTAGTTGTAGTATTCTGCTGGCATGGGTAGTGGAGTGGGCTGGTTGTTTGTTTGAATTGTGTGGCCAGGGATTGTATAGTTTCTGTGAAGAAACTATTGAATGTGTTAGCAATGTTTACAGGGCACTGTTGTTTGCAAGTTGTTGGAGTGGGGCTGGTTGCCTGGCCTGGGTGCAGGAGCTTGTTTAAGCCTGCCCAGAATTTTTGTGGATTATTAAGGTGTTTGTGTTGGAGGTGGAGGAAGAAGTTTTTTTTATAATTTAAGATCATTCTTTTAGTTTCATTTCTAAGTTGCCGGAAGGTTTGGTGGGAGTGTGGGTCTTTAGAGGTACGCCATGTGACCCACATCTTGTTTGTAGATAGGATTTTGGATTTTGTTTCCTTAGAGAGTCATGGTGCGGTTTGAGTTCTAATGGACCGTTTTGGAGCATGGGAATCTAGAATCTTGAGGAGGGTGGTGTTGAAGTAGATAACTGCCTCTTCAAGAGGAAGAGACTTGAGTATTGTCCAGTTATGGGCTTTAAGTTCAGTTTGAAAAATGGAGGCGTTGAATTTATTATTGTTCCTGATTTTTTTTATGGTTGTAAGAAGGGGGGTGATTTTCTTGAATTTGATAACATAGGTGAGTAAGTGATCACTCATGTCCTCTGGGTGATTACCTGCTGAGTACTGGTTAGGATCTTTATTAGTAAGGATCCAGTCCAGGATGCTGTCTTTGTTTTGGGGATTACCTAGTCTGGTAGGAGTGGATATGAGCTGAGAATAGCCATGTAGATTTATGCTGCTAGATGGGGAGCTAGATGAGAAGGAATTCTAATCGATGTTGAAGTCACCTAACACTATGGATTCCTGGGGGTGAGTTTGAGTTAACCAGTGGAGAAAGTCCTCTAAGGTTTTGTTATTATTGTTGCCTGGGGGGATGTAAATACATGCTATATTTATGCTTTTATGTTTGTTTGGTTGAAGTTTTACAAGTAGAATTTTGGCATTGTTTGTTAGGAGGGGTTGTGACAAGAGTTCACAGAGTTCACAGCAAATTAAGAGTTAGTGACAAGAATATACAGGAGGTCTATATAAGAAAGTCCATAACATTACTGATATGCACATCGGTATGTTCACATATCTAGAGCTGGATATCCTCTAGAGTGAAGTCTTGTGAAAAACAAGACTGCATGACATAAAAATGATGGAATTTCAGAAAAATTGTCAAAATTCTGCAAAATAATTATGTTTCAGTGTTGCCCAGAATTTTGGGCAAATTTGAAAAACACGACAGTGGCATGTAGATTGTTAAAGGTTAATTTATATACCAATGCCTAAAAGGGTAACGCTGAAGAGTGCTCAACTTATTGAATAAGTGTAAATGTTTTATACATTTGCAAGATAATGATCCCAGAAGCTAGACTCCAGCAGTATCTGGAGTGAGAATAGCCAGATGTACAAATCAGTTTTAGAAGGGGCACATGAACTAGAGGTCAAATTGTCAAATTCTGCTAGATAAGTGAGGACGCACATAACTGCACAGGAATTTACCTTTCAGTTAAGGATTTGAGGCCTAGAGTAGACACTAAGGTGGGCAATAAACCGAGGAAGCTGTAAAGCTGTAGAATACCACAGAAGAAAGTCCTGTGGGTGTAGTCAAGGTATAACAGAAAAAACCTACACATAGATGAACTTAAGCAGTTTGGTTTGAATGGCTGAAGCAAACCTGCTGTGTTCCAATTAAGAGACTTTTCCCCAGGATTCAATAAAGCTTATACAGAATGTAAGAATAGTGCAGCTGCTCCTGCATGGAATATGGCTGCCAAGCGATCCAGTAAACAAGCCTGGGGATGTGCACGAACACCACTGAATAATGCTAATTACCTCATTTTCTGCTGAAAACCATGCAAATGAGGTGAATTAGTGATTCAGTAAGCAGACAGGCATCCATGCAGGAATAGTGTAAGGTACAGAAATATATTCGGCTACTAGCCAAATACATTTCTGCAAAAATCAAAACAGAGGCATGACAGCTCAAAGTAAAGCATGTATTATACCTCTTAGGCATACCAATGGTCAAATATATTGCCATTGGCATGGAAATGTGTTGCAAAATTATAAAAATAAAAGTTTTTTTTTTTTTTTTGGCCGATCTCGGCTGTTTAAGCATATTGCAGTGGCGCGCAAATGGGATCATGCCGAGAATAAAAAAGAAACATGAAAAGCCAATTTTAAGTCAAATCTGCATTTTGCTATTATAGTCTATGGCATGCAGAATCAAAACAATAACAGGTAACACTGGTTGCTAAGGAGGAAGGCTGTGGTCTAGTGGTATAACCAGGGACTAAGGCAGTGGGTACTGAATCACTAAAGGGGAGACCATTCTCTGGCTGCACCTAATCATGTAGGAGATATAAGGCAGAGGTGTAAGCAGGAGAAGCAGCTGACATGAAAAGGAGGGTGTGTCATGCTTGGTGTAAGCAAACTGGAGCTCCACTGCAGAGAGTTGAGCTTAGCTAAGCACAGCTAAGCAAAGGGGTGTGTCTCAGGCTGTATTGACTTATTCCATGAAATGAAGAGAGTGTTTGTGTCCATAGGAGGGCCATTTCTGCTTAAAAGTGTTTACTTTAGCTAAACGAGTTTGCTTGGTGAGCACCGGGTCTAAAACAAAACAAAAACAAAATGGAAAAAAAATGTAAATAGCAGAACTGTTTACATTTGGGCACCCGGGTTGTGCAGTGCAACTCATGGCTTAAAAGAGGCAGAAATGGGAAGAGAAAAAAAAGGCAAATAGCAGAATAAAAGCAATCAAGTACTAATAAAATAGCAAGCAGGTGGAATGTACCATAGCTTGCCAATCATGCAGGCAGCATCTGCAGCACAATAGTATAAACTGTACAAACACCTTTCAGTCTGGTTTTCCCACAAACCTTGCACCATTGGTATACAGATGCAGGGGGATTTTAACCAAAAAATGTTAAGGGTTGCCGTTGCTTTGATATATCAGTATGTGCTAGAGACTGAGGGTTGTGGGAAGGATAATGCTGACAACCGCCCCAGAATGAGGAGGAAGAGAAAAGTGTTCAGATCCAGGGTAACCTACCAGAGGCTACATGATCTGGAGATAGTAGAGCACTACAGGGTGGACAGAGACATCCTTCAGCAAATCATCAAGCTGTGCCAGCCTCAACTCAGACCCAGAGCCAACAGAGGGGAACCCATCCCAGTAGATACCAAGGTATGTGTATCCTTAAGAATACAAGCTACAGGTACTTTCCAAAGAGCTACTGGGGACATGATGGGGGTCTAACAGGAATCTGCATCCTGGGTACTCCACCAGTTCCTGGATGCCATGCTGCCACATGCCAGTGAGCACATTTACATCCCCAACATCCGTGAGGAGAAGAACAGCAATATGCTTCTCTTCCACCATGTAGCAGAATACCCGGAGTTACTGGGTGTGATAGACTGCACGCACATCCACATCAAAGCACCACCCAATGAACAGGGTAGGGTCTACATAAACCACAAGGGCTTCCCCTCCATCAACTGCCAGGCCTTGTGCAATGCCCAGGGCATTATTATAAATGTATGTGCTGGCAGCCCCCTTGAAGCTATTACGACTCCCACATCTGGCATTTGTCACAGCTGTACCAGGCATTTGCCAGGGGGGACATCCCATATGGCCATCTGGTGGGGGATGCTGGCTATGCATTGGAGCCATGGATGATGACACCCATCCAGAATGCACACACACCCACTCAGGAATGACATAATGAGGCACACACACAAACCAGGATCATTATAAAGCATGTGTTTGAAATGCTCAAGTCATGGTTCCACTGCCTTGACATATCTGTGGAACCTTGCAGTACTCTCCAGCCACATGTTCATACATGTTCATAGTATGTGCCATGCTGCACAATATGATCCTGTGGAAACAGCTGCAGCAGGAACAGCACGGGGAAGGGTCACACAGCCCCGCACCATTGCCAAGGTCCCCACAAGCACAGAGGGTCTCAAAGGAGCAAGCCCCTCAGCCAACTCTGTAGGCAGACGGAGGTGTGCTCAATATGCCCAGGCCTTGGCAAAGAGGCAATGCATAGCACACACACACTGACACTGTAGGGACCCAGGAACTGACACCTCTCTGACTTGCACACACATAAAAATGGATGCCAAACACATCACAATACCTGTAGCTTACCCTGTACAGGCAGTGTACTGCGTGCATCCGACAGAGTCAGCTCTCACCCACCATCTCCACAACTGCCACAGGCACAAGGTAAGTCAGTCTTCTAAACAATAAATGAATGGAGTAGTATGTTCTGGTAGCATATCTATGGTATCACTGCATGCGTGCAAGGGAATGGGGTGGCCTACCGCAGTAGCAGCAGATAACTGACAGCTATGTGGAACACCAGGAAATGTCTGACCAATAATGGTTTGCCCACACTATGCAGTATTTTCCAAGGTGACAGATTTCACTGCAGTATATGCGGGGGGGGGGGGGGCAACTAAGGGGGGTCATAGGTCACATGCATGGATGCTAATATGGGGATCCCATACTCACCCCTCAGACTCACCCAGCAAGTCAGCCATAGAAAACCATAAAAGAATGTCTGGCAAAAGCCCACAAATGGTGACAATGATGTAATACCCCCTACAGACTTACACAGTGATATCACAGCAAGCCTTCTAGTTGCAGTAAGGGTCTGAAGGGTAAGAAGTCTGAAACTCAATTGTATGCCATTACAATCTAACCTGTGGCCTCTAGTGATATACCTCTATTCTCCAAGATAGGGTATGATACTCTGCTAAATGGAACCAAAACGTAAAGCCAATATCAGCACAGCATGTGCAAATGTGTACCAATGACAGGTGTGCCCCCTCACACCTATATTCCCATAGAAATGCAGTAACATGTAGGTTTGTAGGGTAATAGCAGCAGAGCACACATATTGCCAGGGCTGTCTCAATCAACATGATAACTTGTTGCATGTCCACAATATGCAGGGGTCAATGATCTATGTATATGAGTGGGAAATACTGTGAGGATGTGGCCAGCACTTACTCTCAACTGTTGCATCTTAGTGGCCTAGGTACAGTACTGTGGTATACAGGGCCATGTTCCAAGAATTGCAGTGCCAACTACTTTGCTTGTCAGCTACACCTACGGTGGGAGTTGTACACACTGTCCAGATGTCAATATCCATTACTGCCGGTAATCTGGACAGGTCATGGACAGGGGGCCACACATATGAACAGTACACAGGTCGGAGTAACCTACACAAAGCCTACTATACCTCCCAACTGTACAGACCTTTTTCAGAATGTACAGAGGTTTGCATCATATTTGTGGTGTCTCTGGCATGAAATAGTGATTGTGTGGTAAATCATTGGCAAACCACTAAAGTCTAAAGTCAGAAAATAATGATGGATTGTAGTTTCAGACCTCACACTCTATAGAAAATGTATGCTAATGCATCATCTGTTATTGCATCACCCTTCTAAGTTTGTAAGGCCAATTGTTAAAATGGTCCCTATATTTAGGCCTTTGTCACCCAATTACTTATGGCTTTGTCTAGATATCTAGCTGTTATACGTAGAGAGGTATGGTGCCTAGTAACACAGCAAGTATCTGAAGGTCAGTGTACTGGCAGGTCATAAAAGGCTGCCACCTTACCATGTCAGCACTGACAAAATGTCACTGGCCAACAGCCATACCCCTGGAATGGCAGGTTGCCACAGAAGGAGCAGAAGTATGACTTGTATATCTGTTATGCTTGTCCTAACATTGTATTTTCCTGCAAAGTATTTGTAAAACAAGAAAAGGTCATGTTAAAACATCAATGGCAGACAGTGGAGAAGCAGATGTCATACCATGACAGAAAGCAAGCAAGTAACAAATTGGTCCCCCAACTGTCTATGTATGGCAGAACAGTATCAACACCCTGTCCCCATGTGTGGGCCTTCATCTGACCGTCATATGTGGGCCTGTCCAGATATCAGACTCAGTGACAGTTTGACAGCTAGGCCAAAATGTAGCCACATAATAACATAGTAACAAAAGCTGTCTGTGGACCCCAGCAAATGTAGTGGTGCAATGATGGACAACCTGCCAATTAGGTATACTCAGAGGTGTATAGACCATAACTGTGTGTGATGTTATGGCATTTTGAAACACAGTAGTGATAGTACCCAGTTTCAAACCACAAACGAAGTTACACCAAAACCAGTTTATTCGATAAAGCTTTCGGGTCTACACCCTTCATCAGTATAATTTTACAACAGAAATGAGACATTTAAGTAGGAGAACCAATTAAACAAATGCTTCAGCCCAACCCACTCACTCACTAACCTAAAATTATTTAAAAGGGCAACCCCATACACACAAGAGAATTCTTATACATACACATACAAAGAATTTAAATTCACTTTAAATATATCTTAAAATAGCTTAAAATATATATACATATATACATACAACACATACATGCATGATTCACATTAGTCAAATAAATTTAAACATATATTTATACCTAAGAGATAATAAAAATAAAATAATGCCCTCTTACTATAGCTAATAGCTTCATAATTTTTCTCTTTGCTTCTTCACTAATAAGGGTTTTAAATTCACAGCATTATTCAAACCTGGACTCACGTCTGCTTGGAGCCTAATGATCCATTCCAATTCCTTTAATTCTAGGAGGTTATTAATGTCTCCCTTTCTTATACTAATATTGACTGCTGCCAATACCCTAAACTTGAATATATGATTACTTCCTTCTTCCATAATGTGCTTACTTAAAGCATTAGTTTGTAGCTTTCTTCTAATGTCTGACTTATGTTCTATTATCCTTTCTTTGAGATTTCTAGTAGTTTTGCCTACATAAAATGAAGTGCAGGCTAAACACGATGCTAAATATACAATTTTTCTACATTACATGTGGTCAGTGTATTTATTTTATAAATCTGTCCATCAGTAGGATGTTCAAAATAATCTCTACCCTCAAATAAATCATTGCAGCATGAACAATTATAACATTTCCTTGTGCCTATCTCTTTCTGAGTTGTAGGTTTACTCTTGAAATCTTTATAGCAAAGCTTTTGTTTTAAAGTTTCTGCACTTCTATATGCCAAAGAAGGTTTACCTCCTACTATAGATTGAATCTCAGGCATAGCTAACAGTATAGGCCAGTTTTTCCTTAATATAGCATTCACATTATATGTATTAAGGTTATAGGTAGTTATATACCTTACATAATCCTTACCTTTATACACTTTATCCTTTTCAGATGTCATACCTCCTAACAATATAGGTTTATAGTGTCCTTCTCTTTCTATTATAACTTTATTTAACTCCTGCTCAATAAGTTCTAGGGGGTATCCACTTGCTTGGAACTCTTGAGCTATGCTGTTAACTTGCTCAGTAAAATTACCATCATCTGTGTTTAACTTACACAGTCTAATAAATTGTGATTTCATAACACCTTTATAAATATGAGGTGCATGCATACTATTCTTAGTTATATATCTTAAAGAGTCAACCTCTTTCCAATATACCTTTGATGTTATTTTGTTGTTATTTATTGAAAGTGTTACATCCAGGAAGTTAATACTATCCTTAGAAGCTTCTAGTTTAAATCTCAAAAAATCAGTAGAACTATTTAAGTATTGCACATATTCCTCAAGTTCTAGTAGTGTACCTTTCCATAACAAAAAACAGTCATCGACAAATCTTTGTAAAAAACTACCATCTTATTTAGAGGGTTGTCATTTTGCATCAGCACTTCTTTCTCCCATTCATATAGTACTAAATTGGCATAAGTATTTGCCACTGATGTGCCCATCGCAACACCTTTAAGCTGTAGAAATAGTTTCTGATCAAAAATAAATACATTGTGCATCAATACTACTTCTAAAAGCGCACATAAAGTTTCTATTTCCCTACTATGCATTTTTATTTCATTATTTAGAAAATTCCTTACTGCATTAACCCCATATTCATTAGGGATAACAGTGAATATGGATGTGATATCTAAAGTGACCATAATACAATTGTCCATATTATTTCCAGACTGCCATTTATACAGGCATTCCAGGAAGTCATCAGTATTTTTAACACTGTATTACAAGTTTTAAATACTTTCCTAGCATATTCTGTAGATATTTTGAAATGGGTTCTGTTATCCATCCACCACCTGAGACTATAGGCCTCAGAGGTGGATTTAACAGATCTTTATGTATTTTGGGGTTACCATAAATTTGGGGTATTCTAGGGCATGAAACAGTCAGATAATTAAACAATTCCAAACTAATGTCATTTGTTAATTGTAAATCATAAATCATCATGTTAACATCAGCTATAACTTTCTGCACTTGGACATATGGAATTTCTTTAAAAGTTCCCTCATCATTTAAGATCTCATACAATTTTTCATAATAATACTCTCTTTTCATGATCACACTTGCACCACCTTTATCTGCTTGTTTTATCACAATAGCATCATTAATCATCAATTCATTCATGGCCAAGTTCTCCTGATATGTGATATTATAAACTTTCTTCTTACAAGTTCTACTTTTGTAATAATTTCTTATATCACACTCAACTACATTTGCAGTGGCAGAGGCTCAGTTTTCAAGCATATATTGAGCTGGGTATTGTGCCAAGAGGCTTAAGAATCTTGAAAATGCCATCATATGGCAATACTTATAGTGACTTATTAATGCAATGGCAAAAGCTTAATTTAAAATTAAGAGCAGACTATATCGCTCTAATGAATACCTTTTTTGAGCCTATAGAGAATGCACTACTAAAAGAAATAGAAGTACTAGAACAAAGAATAACATCTATGTCTTGCTTTAATGAGCTAATAGAACTTTATCAAGATTTTTTAACACGTATTCAAACACTAGACTTGAAATTGCAGCAAAGAAAAAGAACTAAGCTACAAAGAGATATGTTTGATTTTAAGCATAATCAAATCTTCTCTTGGCCAAGAGAAGCACCTAAGGGTGTTGTTAATAATAAGAAGATTCAACCTAATATTCAAAGTAACAGAAAATCTAATACGTTAGATCAACTGAATACATTTGAATCCACTAACGTAATATCTAAAGATTCCACGCAATTTACTGCAGTTTCTAATCCTGGTAGGATTAGTGCATCTGTTACTTTAAGAACTGCTGAAGCTGAAAGAAGACAAGATACGCATGACGATGTTAATAAAAATGATGCAGTACGCCCTAGAGTGAAAACCAGCATGGCGCCGGAATTAACAGCAGGCAAAAAGAAATTAATCCAAAAGGAAATTACTTCGCTTTCACCTTTTTCGTTAAAACTTCCTGAGAAGGTCGTTTCACCATCTATACAAAAGGAGACCCCTTTTTTATTCCAGCAGCAACATCTACCGAATGCGAGCGGGAAACGGAAGGTCAGCAGTCCATTAATTCACGACAAACCGAACAAACGCTAACTAAAGTAATTAAAGGTACATTAAATTTATCTAACATTATATTAACAGAAGCGCAAAGCTCACTTTTAAGCAAAGGGCTAAAATTCATTCCGAATAAGAGAGACAACGTGGTGCAAGCGTTGATGGACTTGAAAATGTTTATACGTAGTATTGCACTGAAACTGATTTTTAAAAATGAAAATGAACATAAACCTGTTTTTAAAAGATCTAGTTTATTTATGCCTTTACTATGCCTGATTTTGCTTGCTTTTTCAAATGTAGTTGAGTGTGATATAAGAAATTATTACAAAAGTAGAACTTGTAAGAAGAAAGTTTATAATATGACATATCAGGAGAACTTGGCCATGAATGAATTGATGATTAATGATGCTATTGTGATAAAACAAGCAGATAAAGGTGGTGCAAGTGTGATCATGAAAAGAGAGTATTATTATGAAAAATTCTATGATATCTTGAATGATGAGGAAACTTTTAAAGAAATTCCATATGTCCAAGTGCAGAAAGTTATAGCTGATGTTAACATGATGATTTATGATTTACAATTAACAAATGACATTAGTTTGGAATTGTTTAATTATCTGACTGTTTCATGCCCTAGAATACCCCAAATTTATGGTAACCCCAAAATACATAAAGATCTGTTAAATCCACCTCTGAGGCCTATAGTCTCAGGTGGTGGATGGATAACAGAACCCATTTCAAAATATCTACAGAATATGCTAGGAAAGTATTTAAAAACTTGTAATACAGTGTTAAAAAATACTGATGACTTCCTGGAATGCCTGTATAAATGGCAGTCTGGAAATAATATGGACAATTGTATTATGGTCACTTTAGATATCACATCCCTATTCACTATTATCCCTAATGAATATGGGGTTAATGCAGTAAGGAATTTTCTAAATAATGAAATAAAAATGCATAGTAAGGAAATAGAAACTTTATGTGCACTTTTAGAAGTAGTATTGATGCACAATGTATTTATTTTTGATCAGAAACTATTTCTACAGCTTAAAGGTGTTGCGATGGGCACATCAGTGGCAAATACTTATGCCAATTTAGTACTATATGAATGGGAGAAAGAAGTGCTGATGCAAAATGACAACCCTCTAAATAAGATGGTAGTTTTTTTACAAAAGATTTGTAGATGACTGTTTTTTGTTATGGAAAGGTACACTACTAGCACTTGAGGAATATGTGCAATACTTAAATAGTTCTACTGATTTTTTTGAGATTTAAACTAGAAGCTTCTAAGGATAGTATTAACTTCCTGGATGTAACACTTTCAATAAATAACAACAAAATAACATCAAAGGTATATAGGAAAGAGGTTGACTCTTTAAGATATATAACTAAGAATAGTATGCATGCACCTCATATTTATAAAGGTGTTATGAAATCACAATTTATTAGACTGTGTAAGTTAAACACAGATGATGGTAATTTTACTGAGCAAGTTAACAGCATAGCTCAAGAGCTCCAAGCAAGGGGATACCCCCTAGAACTTATTGAGCAGGAGTTAAATAAAGTTATAATAGAAAGAGAAGGACACTATAACCCTATATTGTTCGGAGGTATGACATCTGAAAAGGATAAAGTGTATAAAGGTAAGGATTATGTAAGGTATATAACTACCTATAACCTTAATACATATAATGTGAATGCTATATTAAGGAAAAACTGGCCTATACTGTTAGCTATGCCTGAGATTCAATCTATAGTAGGAGGTAAACCTTCTTTGGCATATAGAAGTGCAGAAACTTTAAAACAAAAGCTTTGCTATAAAGATTTCAAGAGTAAACCTACAACTCAGAAAGAGATAGGCACAAGGAAATGTTATAATTGTTCATGCTGCAATGATTTATTTGAGGGTAGAGATTATTTTGAACATCCTACTGATGGACAGATTTATAAAATAAATACACTGACCACATGTAATGTAGAAAAAAATGTATATTTAGCATCGTGTTTAGCCTGCACTTCATTTTATGTAGGCAAAACTACTAGAAAAGTCAAAGAAAGGATAATAGAACACAAGTCAGACATTAGAAGAAAGCTACAAACTAATGCTTTAAGTAAGCACATTATGGAAGAAGGAAGTAATCATATATTCAAGTTTAGGGTATTGGCAGCAGTCAATATTAGTATAAGAAAGGGAGACATTAATAACCTCCTAGAATTAAAGGAATTGGAATGGATCATTAGGCTCCAAGCAGACGTGAGTCCAGGTTTGAATAATACTGTGAATTTAAAACCCTTATTAGTGAAGAAGCAAAGAAAATTATGAAGCTATTAGCTATAGTAAGAGGGCATTATTTTATTTTTATTATCTCTTAGGTATAAATATATGTTTAAATTTATTTGACTAATGTGAATCATGCATGTATGTGTTGTATGTATATATGTGTATATATTTTAAGCTATTTTAAGATATATTTAAAGTGAATTTAAATTCTTTGTATGTGTATATATAAAAATTCTCTTGTGTGTATGGGGTTGCCCTTTTAAATAATTTTAGGTTAGTGAGTGAGTGGGTTGGGCTGAAGCATTTGTTTAATTGGTTCTCCTACTTAAATGTCTCATTTCTGTTGTAAAATTATACTGATGAAGGGTGTAGACCCGAAAGCTTTATCGAATAAACTGGTTTTGGTGTAACTTCGTTTATGTTATGGCATTTACCATGCTCACACCAGAATTACAAATACATAATAGCAGCCACTGTGGACAAAGCTTGTGACCAGACTTCAGAAGGACAAAGAGACACACAGAAGTGGGAGGTGAACTACTGGCCAGACAAATGGAGAATGTGCACACCAGAGCATATTTTGCAGTAACATAGGTGCCTTGCAGTGTATGGAGTCAGTAAGCATCACCTGCAAATACAAAACACACATCCACATAAGTGGAGGTCCACAACAAATCAAACCCTAAGTAAAGGACACCTCAGACGCAAAAACACATGAGAACTTCCCAAATCTACACATCATAGACCACGCATACACCACACACCAGGGTCCTGCAAATACTAAGGTCTTACCATACACACTGTGAGACACACAGATGTGCTACACACCAGGCAGGATAAAGAGAAAGTCATGATTACTTGTTTGCCAGGTGCTATAAACTGCCATATCACACATGCACTCATGCCACCCAACAACAGGTACAGGCATCACACTAGCCTGGTCCATGCTGGTGTGAAAGATGTCAGAGGTACCTCATGGACTATAAAAAGACAGACATGATGCAGTGTGCTGAATATGTGTCCCATGCAGGTATGTCCCTAGCTGTAAACAGCATCCTACTGTCACCCAGAGTGATGGATCAATACGAACAGAAAGTGATTGTCAGTAACACCTGACTCACTTACCATTGTCACCCCAGGGGGATCCACTGCCTGGCAGCCTGGGAACATATGAGTAACCAAATGCACTGCCTTGCTACAGATGGCCTGCATCAGTCTCACAAGGCCTACAGGCCTCTGGCAAAGCCCCATGCCTCACCCATAGTGCCATTGCAAGGAATGTCATGAGGTCCATACTACCAACATAACACAGTCAACAAAATGCAAATGAAAGGCCATGCCGCTAAATGCTTGTAGCATACCTCTTGACCTCGTAGAGCAGGAAATCTGGACAAAGCTATACATAATGATGGGATAAAGGCCCAAATATAGGGACACTTGTGAAATAATGCTCTCATAATGTTAGAAAGGTGATAGAATAACAGAGGGGGTGTGTAGTAGCATTGATGTCATGATGGGTGTGAAGTCTGAAACTCTACTGTTCAGTCATTATTCTCTGACTGCAACCCTGAGTGATATGCAACAAACTTGCTAGAAAACTGCAATGTTAAGGGAAACTGACCAGATATATGAAGCATGAATCTGGATAATCTGTAAGAATCTGTACAGTTGACAGGTATGGCCACACCAGGATATGACCTTTCAGGTAAGAAGAATACCACACAACCAGGAGATCCCCAGCCAGTATATCACCAAGATGCTCAACCTTTTACACAGCTTCATCAGTCAATCGGCTATAGCTACACCTCCCACATGGCCAGATTGTGCAATAATGTCTAGCCTTTCCCTCATAATATAGGTCTGTGCATCATCCATCTTCTGTTTCTCTGGTAAATAACTGTGATTATCTGATTATATCTGTCAGGAGGTAATGACACAATACAGTACAGTGTCAAACATTACATATGTCAAAATTGTCTGCTAAAACAAACCCCTGTAACTCAAGCAACTCATACATTGATAAGAGCAATAGTTACAGTACCCCCTATGTTTGGCCCATTGTTTCCCCATATTGGCAGCCTATCACCAGATATATTGCACAAACAGGTTACAAGGTATGGCTGTAGCACACAACACCCTGGACTGGAGTACAACTATCCCTGGAATGGAGTCCCACACTTACTATAGAAGATCATACTGAGTATGCTGCTACACATAAGAGAATTGAAGCCCATGTCTAAAACCACATCAGACTTATATGTATCTGTATTGTGCAAATTTCTTTGCATACACACAGCTATGTGAACCTGTCTCCACACACGCCCATCAGACAGGATTACCCACAGCCAGCTGTAGGTGGCACATATGTGGTATATTTGCATCTGTTACATGTGATACACACACATATATATTGGAAACATATTACAATATGTCAAGCATGCACACACATAGACATGGGGAAGAGAGGGATAAACAGTGATAGAGTGAGACACACAGGGAGACACACACAGAGTGAGTCATACATAAGGATAACCTGAATGGCACAGAGTGATGTCCTGCTTCAGACAGTTGCATACCAGTTGTAACCATTGGCACTTGCCAGCAAGAAGATGAGATTCATTGTCTGATGGGACTGAGGTGGGGGTTGGAATATCACATCACTTACATGTGTGTGTGTGTGTGTGTGTGTGTGTGTGTGTGTGTGTGTGTGTGTGTGTGTGTGTGTGTGTGTGTGTGTGTGTGTGTGTGTGTGTGTGTGTGTGTGTGTGTGTGTCTGTCTGTAGGTCTAAGTATTATGATGCCTTACCCACCCAGTACATTTCCCATGTCTCTACTTTACAAGATCTGCTAATGTCATTCACTTTAGAAGTACCTTTGGGCTGGCTTCAGTCCTGTAAGCACTATAGCATGTGTGATAACTGTGTAACACTCTCATACAAATAACTAGATAGTTAGAGGTTCTAACCACAGTCCTTGCATATGTAACTGTGTGTGTGTGTGTGTGTGTGTGTGTGTGTGTGTGTGTGTGTGTGTGTGTGTGTGTGTGTGTGTGTGTGTTTGGGGAAGGAGGGGAATGTGTGTGTGTAAGAATAAGTGTTTTAGTCCATTCCCACCCAGTACACCTGCCATGGGGAGGGTGTGTGTGTGTATGTGTGTGTGTGTGTGTGTGTGTGTGTGTGTGTGTGTGTGTGTGCGTGTGTGTGTGTGTGTGTGTGTGTGTGTGTGTGTGTGTGTGTGTGTGTGTGTGTGTGTGTGTGTGTCTGTAGGAATAAGTGTTTTAAGAATTCCCACATAGTGCACCTCCCATTACCCCACTTCACAAGATCTGCTGATGTAATTCACTGTAGAAGTACCGTTGGAGTGGCCTCTGCCTTATAAGCTCTGTGGTGCATGTGATAATTGCATAGCACTATAGTACAAATGACTATTTAGGTAGGGGTTCTAATCTCAGTCCTGGCAAATGTAAAAATGTTTGTAGGTTAAAGATTTTGAGCCCAGTCACACCCAGTTCACTTCCCATTGCCATACGTTAGCAGCCCTGCCAATGTCAGTCACCTTAGAAGTACCTTTGGGCAGCCCACAGCTGTACAAGCTCTGTGGTGCATGTGATAAATGTGTAACACTATAGTGCAAATATCTATTTAGGTAGGGGTTCTAATCTCAGTCCTGCCAAATGTAAAAGTGTTTGTAAGTTAAAGATTTTGAGCCCAGTCACACCCAGTACAATTGCCATTGCACTACTTCAGCAGTCCTGCTGATGTCAGCCACCTTAAAAGTACCTTTGGGCAGCCCACAGCCATACATGTGTGATAATTGCGTAGCACTATAATACAAATAACTAGCCAATTATGGGTTCTAATCTCAGTCCTGGCAAATATAAAAGTGTGTGTGTGTATGTGTCTGTAGTTTAAGGATTTTGAGCCCATTCACACCCAATACACTTCCCATTGCCCTACCATTGCCCTACTTTAGCAGTCATGCTGATGTCAGTCACCTTAGAAGTACCTTTGGGCAGCCCACAGCCCTACAAACTCTGTGGTGCATGGGGTAACTTTGTAACACTATAATACAAATATCTAATTATATAGGAGTTCTAATCTCAGTCCTGGCAAATGTAAAAGTGTGTGTGTTTGTAGGTTAAAGATTTTGATCCCAGTACACTTCCCATTGCCCTACTTTAGCAGTCCTGCTGATGCCAGTCACCTTAGAAATACCTTTGGGCAACCTACAGCCCTACAAGCTCTATAGTATGTATGATACTTGCATAACACTATAGTACAAATAACTAGTTAGGTAGGGGTTCTAATCTCAGTCCTGGTAAATGTAAAAGCTTGTGTGTATTTGTAGGTTAAAGATTTTGAGCCCACTCACACCCAGTACACTTCCCATTGCCCTAGGTTTGCAGTCCTGCTGATGTCAGTCACCTTAGAACTACCTTTGGGCAGCTGACAGCCCTACAAGCTGTGTGGTGCATGTGATAATTGTGTAATACTATAGTACAAATAACTAGTTAAGCAGAGGTTCTAATCTCAGTCCTGGCAAATGTGCATTTGTGTAAGTATGTATATGTGTAGGTTAAAGTATTTTATGTCCTCTCTATCACCCAATACATCACCCAATGCCATACTTTACAAGGGTTGGTGATGTTCCTCACCTTAGAAGTACCTTGGGACACCCTTCATCCTATAAGCTCTGTGGCGCATGCGATAAATGCATAACACTGTATAGCAATAACTAGGTAAGTAGGGGTTCTAATGTCAGTCCTGCCAAGTGTGTGGGTGTGGATAAACAGTGTTCTTTTGGGGTGTGTGTGTGTGTTTGGGATGAGAACTATATCCATTGGGGGGTGGGTTTTGCAAGTTTTTGTTGTGGTCCACCCAGTACACGTCACAATGTCCACTTTACAAGGCCCATTGTTGTCATCCACTGTAGATCTAGCTGTAGACACTCTACAGCCCTATAAGCTCTGTGCCACATGCAATAACTATGCAATGGTATGGAATAAATAACAAGACAGGCAGGACTTCTAATCCTTGGATACCATTCCCCACTCAGGAATCATAGACAAACACAGTCAGTTAGGCATCAACCCCTATATCACTAGGTGGTTTGCAAACTGGCTCACAGATAGAACCCACAGAGTGAAAGCAGCGGACTCCATGTCAGACTGCTGACCAGTCATGAGTGGAGTTCCACAGGGTTTGGTCCTGGGTCCCCTCGTGTTTGGTATCTAAGGCTCTGAAGTTCAGCCCAACATGAAGGGACTCTGACTGACAATGTTCACAGACTACTGCAAGATGGGTGCTATTATTACCTCCCCACATGATGCTGACATCCTGCAGAAAGGCCTTACTGAGACCTACGACTGGTGTCCAAACCCTGGAGTTAAGCTCAATGCCAGAAAATGTGCCACCATCTCCTTTGGGAACAACTTGGTTCCCATGAATCACCTTATTGATGGTAGTCCACTAAACACTGAAGTCATTATAAGAGAACTGGGAACACAGGTTGACAGCGAGCTCTCTGTTGACCACCACAGTGCCACTGTGTTCAGCTCATTACTAAGGGTGTTGCATCCAGGAAATAAGAGGTCATTGTCTCCCTCTAATCTTCCTTCATTAGGCCAATCAATGAGTACAATGGCTCATTTGGCATGTACCTCACTGGACACCTGCAACAACTGTAGAAGCTGCAAAAGTGTCTCACAAAGAGGATCCTAGGCCTTAAAAACTTGTCCTATATGGACAGACTACAATAACTCCAACTATTCTCCGTCTCATATCACCTACTTAGAGGCAATCTCTGCTTGACTTACAAAGCCATGTCTGACCCAGCTCTGTCAGGAATGCTACATCTAAGGAACTCAATCTGTCCACACTACATGGCCCAGAGACCTCAAACCTATTTCCACAATCAACAGAATATGCTGGAGGCACAGGTTTATAACCAAGAGACTGCCCAAGCTATGGAATAGACTTCACATACATGTCAAGCAGAGCACCTCACTGGCCCTCTGCAAGAGAAACCTGGATGAGTGAATGAGGAATAGAAATCCCACCCTGTGGATCACTCCAGTGGTTATACTCGTTAGACACACTGGGGACTAATGTCAGGTGGTACGATGCTAAGGTAATCCCATGGGCTAGGCTTGTAAAGGCTCCATGGCCATTCACCTAGTACACACCTATGAACCTATGGATCTCAGTGCTGACAAACTTGTATGTGTTCAATAGTGTGTATAAAAGTGTTTGCGAGTGTGTAAACATGTAGATGAAAGTAGTTTGAGGCCCTTCTCACCTGGTACACCTTCCATTGCCATTCTTTACAAGGGCTGGTGATGTTATTCACTTTATAGGTACCTTGCTCCATGGTGTGTGCGGTAACTACATAACACTAAGTACCAATGACTACATAGGTAGGGGCTCTAATATGAGTCCTGGCAAATGTGTGTGCAAGTGTTTGTGTGTGTATTTGTAGGATACATCATATTGAGGCCTCACTCTCCCAGTACACTACCCATTGCCATACTTTACAAGGGCTGGTGATGTTGTTATCAGAAGAACTGTGGGACACTCTTCATACTATAAGCTCTGTGCCACATGCGATAAGTGCATAATACTATATTAGCAATAACTAGATAGGTAGGGCTTCTAATCTCAGTCCTGGCAAATTTTGTGTGTGTGTGTGTGTGTGTGTGTGTGTGTGTGTGTGTGTGTGTGTGTGTGTGTGTGTGTGTGTGTGTGTGCAAGAACTGTATCCTGTGTATGTGTCTGAGTGAGACCTATACCCACTGGGGGTGGGTTTTACATTTCTAGGCTGTGGTACTCCCAGTACACATCCCAAGGTCCACTTTATCAGGCCCACTGTCTTCATCAATTGTAGAGGTATCTGTTGACACTCTTCAGCCCAGTAAGCCCTGTGCCACATGCAGGAACCATGTGACAGTATGGACTGACTAACAAGATAGGCAGGGCTGCTAATCTCAGTCCTGGCAAATGTGTGCATGAGTGTATTTGTGTTTTTAAGTGTGTATAACTGTAGGCTCAATTATTGTGGTCAATTTTCACCCAGTAAATCACCCATTGCCATACTTTACAAGCCGTAGTGATGTTGTTCACCTTAGAATAATCTTGGGACACTCTTCAACCTGTAAGCTTTGTGGCGCATGTGATAAATGCATAATACTTTAGTAGCAATGACTAGATAGGTAGAGGTTCTATTCTTAGTCCTAGGAAATATGTATGTGTGTGAAAATAGTATTCTCTGTGTGTGTGTGTGTGTGTGTGTGTGTGTGTGTGTGTGTGTGTGTGTGTGTGTGTGTGTGTGTGTGTATGTTTGAGTAGTAACTGTATCCATTGGGCAATGTGGTTTAAAATTTTAGGCCATGGAACTCTCAGTGCACATCCCAAGGTCCACTTTACAAAGACCGCTGTTCACATCTACCATAGAGGTATTTGTAGACACTTTTCAGCCCTATAAGCCCCGTGCCATTTGCAACAGCTATGTAACAGTTTGGAATGAATAACAAGATAGGAAGGGCTGCTAATGCCTGTACTGCCATGTGTGTGTGTGTGTGTGTGTGTGTGTGTGTGTGTGTGTGTGTGTGTGTGTGTGTGTGTGTGTGTGTGTGTGTACGCGCGCGCACACACATTGGTGTGTATAGCAGTGTTTGTGAGTGTGCAGACTCATAGGTGACAGTCTAATGAGTCCTCCCACACCCAGTAGACTCCTCACTGCCATTACTCACAAGGGCATGTGATGTTATTCACTTTACAGGTACCTTGGAACAGTCATCACACTATTAGTTCCATACCACCTGTGATAACCGCATAACACTGTAGTACCATCAACTAGATGGGTAGATGGGTAGGGGTTCCAAACCAAACACTGTGATCCTGTGTATGTGTGTGTGTGTGTGTGTGTGTGTGTGTGTGTGTGTGTGTGTGTGTGTGTGTGTGTGTGTGTGTGTGTGTGTGTGTGTGTGTTACTGTGTGTGTGTGTGTGTTACTGTGTGTGTGTGGGAACATTATTCTGTGTGTGTTTAGTCAACACAATATCCTCTGGGGGGGTGTGGGTTTTACCAATTTGAGGTGTGCTCCACCCACTAAGCTTACCATTGCCCCCTTTACAAGGGCTGCTGATGTCAACCACCATAGACTTACCTGTATGCACCCCTCAGCCCTATAAGCTCTGTGGCACATGCAATGATTGTTACACAGACCTGGTAAATGTGTACATATACAGTTGTACCTCTGCTATGACACGGTCGATGTGTTACCACTCTGCCATATCCCTCATTTGCTATGTCTGCTGGGCCACATCCTGCTGACACACAGACACCTAGAACACAAACAGAATACATACCTCTCAACCTCTTAGAGCAAGAAATCAGGACAAAGCCATAAATGAAAGTGGTACAGAGGTAAAAAAAATGGACTTTTTTTAACTATTCCTCTTACAAACTTAGAAAGTTGATAGAATAACTGGTTTTGCATTGGCTTGAATTTTCTGAAGGGTGTTAAGTCTGAAACTCAAATGTCTGTCATTATTTTTTAACTTCAACCTTTAATGATTTTCCACTAATTTTCCAAAAAAACAAAATTTTATGGAAAACAGGTAAAAACATATAAGGCAACAATCTGGACATTCTGTGAAAAGCTGTACAGTTGAGAGGTATGACATCATGTGAGATTACGTTCAGTCAGAGTTACTAACACCAGTAATGCATCATGGCTGAAAAGATACACAAACTCTGAAGTGTACCCATTACAAATGCCAGCTGACAGCACCTTACACAGTATTACAGAGCTAAACTATACTTAAATCACCCTGTGCATCAGAACCATATTAGCATGTCCCTGCATCGCTGATATGAATGACATGAATGTATCATCATATGCGCAGGGTGTTGTGTGGGTTTGCCAGAGCCCTAGGCTGGGTAATATGGTTGAGATCATGTGTGTGTGTGTGTTTGTAGGGGTGTTCAATGAATGGGCGATGCAGAGGTGGTGTTTGTGTGTCTGAAGATGACCTGGCTGTGATGGTGATGTGTGTGTGTTTGTATGCACACAGTCAACCCATGTGGCTGCCCTACACAGGAGTATGTTGGGCAGCTGTAGACTGTACATAGCAGAGTGTACAGTTCACTGTCTCTGACCATGGACACATGAACAGGTCCTGCCAGAGGTCTCACTGGCACCACCAGGCCCAAGGCCAGATACAGTACTACTCCCCAACGGTGGCTGCTGTCTGCTGGATCCATGTCCCTGATGGGACTGGCCAGGACAATGTGCCTATGGCCTGCTCCATTGTGGTGTGGACAGCACCTGCCCTTCAGTACTGCTGGCTGGACTGCACTATGGGATTGTGAAGGTGTATGGCCACATAGACTCTCAGCTGATGTTGGTGCTGACCTACATCCATATAGCCAATGCCCATCTCCAACCACATGCTGCAGCACAGACATTCCATGGTTGAAGGTCGCCAAGGTCTCACCCTACCATCTTTTCGTGACCTCAGTATTTTGACGTGTGGCCTCAACAAGGTCATGTATGTCATCACGTAAGCCAAGAGTAAGAGTTGCAGCCAAGACCTTGAGTATTTGTCTGGTGTGTTCATTACATGTCTGTGCATCCATGACAGCCTGAAACATGCATCTGGTGACATCTGCTATGTCACTTGCAACAGTGGCTTAACGGGCAGCAGTCCTCCTTCCATCCACCTGTGTGGGACCTTGCCTGCACTCTGGTTATGGCTAGTGTCTACACTCACACTTGCCATAGTCACCACACTAGCCTGCTCCATGCCACTACCTGACAACTGTCCATATCTGTGGCTTCTGGGGTTGGGGTATGTGTGGGCATTGTGACTGTGTGCGGGGACATTGTGGATGACTGTGGCATGCCAACTGATGGCACAGATTCAGGCCCTGACAACCCCACCTGTGCCTCACTAGGACCACCATCATGGTCAGAGTCTGCAGAAACAATGACATCTGATTCTGAGCAGGAGGGACCACGATCACCATGTCCACCTGTGAGGGGAAGACAACATATGTAAATTCATACCTGCACTACAAGGTTTGCTTGCGCACACACACACACACACACACACACACACACACACACACACACACACACACACACATGGACACACACGGACACACACAGACACACACAGACACACAAAGACACATACAGGTGAGGTGGCACAAAGGTATTACACAGACCTCACAATAGCCAACTGGTGACATTCACGACACACAGTCAGACTACAACATACACACTCTGGACAGGCCCTCAACATCATGCAGTGCAGCCTTTTCCACTTAATGTTACTACTAATATACACCTGTGGAATACATGAGTAATGTTAGCAGATGATGGGCCTTCACCTAGCACACACTGCACCCATGCACACATTATTGCTGTTCATCTGTATAGCACAGTGGCAACTGCTACAGAACATACCTCTCAACTGTACAGAGTTTCGGTAAATATCTAGATGTGTGGCTCATATTTTTGGTCTGTTTCTCATAAATCCTGTTTGTCTGATACATTACTGGGATGATCTGTGGATTGTCACCACTAATTAATGACATAATTTGAGTTGCAGACCTCAAAACCTTCAGTAAATGCATGTTAAAACAAAACCAGTTATTCTAACAACTTTGTAAGCTTACAGTGGATAAAATAAGTGTACACACCCCTGTTAACAGGTCAGGTTTTTGTGATATATAACATGAGATCACAGAAATCATGTCATAACTTTTCCCAACTTTAATGTGATCTATACCCTGTGCAATTCAATTGAAGAACATGCACATTGGTTAGGGGTAACATATAGTAAATTAAATACATACAATAGGCTGGTTGCATGAGTGTGCACACCATTAAACTAATACTTTGTTAAAGCACCTTTTGATTTAATTACATCATTCATTCCTCTTGGGAAGGTGTCTATCAGCATAGCACATCTTGGCTTGGCAATATTTGCACACTCTCCCTTGTAAAAGCCCTCCAACTCTGTCAGATTGTGAGGGCATCTCTTGTGCACAGCCCTCTTCAGGTCACTCCACAGATTTTCTATTGGATGTAGGTGTGGGCTCTGGCTGGGCCAGTCCAGAACATTAAATGTCTTCTGGTGAAGCCATTCATTTGTTGATTTTGATGTATGGTTTGGGTCATTGTCATGTGGAAAGGTGGAATTCCTCTCCATCTACAGCTATCTAGCAGACACCTGATGAATTTGGGTCAAAAGGGACTGGTATTTGGAACTGTTCATAATCCCCTCCAACTTGGCTAAAGCCCCAGTTCCAGCTTATGAACAGCAACCTCAAAGCAGGGCACTGCCATCACCATGCTTCACCGTGGGGATGGTGTTCTTTTGGTGATGTGCAGTGTTGTTATTGCACCAAACAAACCTTTAGGAATTGTGGCCAAAAAGTTCAACCTTGGTTTCATTAGACCATAACACATTTTTCCACATGCTTTGGGGAGACTTGATGTATTGTTTTTCAGAATTTAGCCAGTGCTGGATGTTGTCTGGTGCGAGAAAATGCTTCCATCTTCTAACCCTATCCCATAGGCAAGGCATATGGAGAATACAGGAGATTGTTGTCACCTGTAGTACACAACCAGTACTTGCCAGAGATTCCTGAAACTCCTTTAGTGTTGCTGTAGGTCTCCTGGCAGCATTCCTGACCAGTTTTGGTCTTGTCTTCTCATCAAATTTGGAGGGACGTTCTCTTCTTCGCAATGTCACTGTTGTCCCATATTTTTTCCACCTTTTGATGGTTGTCTTCACCATATTCCATGGTATATGCAATGCTGTAGAAATGTTTTTGTACACTTCTCTGGTCTGATACCTTTCCACAATGAGATCCCTTTAAAGCTATGTAAGCTCTCTGCGAACCATGGCTGTTGCTGTAGCAGGTAACTGAGTAAATGTCTGGAAAAGTCTAGTAGAACAGCTGACCATTATTCATTGTTAATCAAAGAGTCTCTGTAATTGATGGCAGGTGTGTACCCCAAGAAGGTGTAATGTTGTAATTAAAGTAAAAGCTGCTTCAACAAAGTATTAGCTTCAGGCTGTGCATACTTATGCATCTAGCTTATTGTATGTGTTTTATTTTTCATACCTGTTCCCCTAACATATTTGTTTGTTTATCAATTGAATTGTACAGGTTATAGGTCACATTAAAGGTGTGAAGAGTTGTGAAATGCTTTATTGTGGTCTCATTTTTGTAAGTCACAAATACCTGTAATTTTAACAGGGATGTGTACACTTTTTATATGAACTGTATTAGAGGACGTTTCAAATATGTCCCTAGTTCTGTCCCTTTGTCCCCCCATTTTATCAGTCTTTGTCCAGATTTCTTGCACTGACAAGTTGTGAGGTATGCTATGGATATGTTACACCTCCTGAAAATAGCCCCCTGTGATGACCACTCTGATGCAATGCAGTTAACCCTACCACAAGTGAACATGCACATATTGCAATATGGCTAAGAGTAACAGTTGGCTGCATGGTAAAATGCATGACCTTCACCATAGATGTACACTTGTGTGCATTACAAAACCCAACCCACAAATGCAGTTTGACCTGACATATGCATCTAGATACTCTACGGAAGCCACTATGACTACTACAGTATTTAATTGATGTGCACTGGGGCCTTACCTGGACACTCCTCGCCTGTTGTCTGGGTGCCATCCACCTCCACGACTTGTGTGTGTTGGCTTTGTTGGCATGTGGTGGCTGCCCCAAGGTTGGCAAGGAGCTCCTTCATTGGTGTAAGTGGGGCAGCATAGCAGGACCCCATCTGTGGCGGAATGGTCCCTGGCCATGGCAGCAGCCCCTTGCTAGGCATGCCATATGCATCCATGGTGGCCTAAGTTGTTTACTCTGTGGACAAGCTCGTCACACAAGGTGGTCTGCCCCTGCATATTCTGTTGGCCACGGCCAAACATCACCCCATGGTGGTTGATTATCATCTTGTTGATGGCTGCAGTTTCAGCTGCGGTGTACGCTGGCTGCGTTGCATGCTGCATTTCACCTGGAAGACATAAACAGGGAAACACATCACAGGACTGCATGCATCGGTCAATGTTATTTGCATAACCTGCACATCAACATTGACTAGTATTAGCCACCACTTACGACCACATCATACCCCTGTCATCTATCGGCACAGTATGAGCTTGCATTGCACTCCTGGTCCTGATGTGTAATTTTCCCCCAATGAGGACCAGTAAATTGCATAATCCACCATTCATCATTCACCTTTGTGTAGATGGATGACAGTTGCCACCTTCCTTGCAGATGGGATGTCAATGGTGCTCAGGAGTTGCTGGGAGCATTTGCCTGAGTTCATTTAGGATGCAGACAGGGATGTTATCAGCTCCCATGGAGACATACATTTGTTGCCTTTGATTAGGCATTATGGACCTGCTCCCTGATGATGATGGGAGGGATGTGGGTGCTGTGCATATCCACCTGTACTGATGGTGGGACAGGAAGGTGATGTTGTCCCTTAACCTGTCTGCAGCGGCTTGGCTGTAGCTATGCTGTGTGTGTATGTGGTGTGATTGACCACGAGTACAGGGTGGGTTGGGTTTTTGCCTCTAAGACTGAAGATGGGTGAAGATGGCCTTGTGATTGCTCTTGTTAGATGTGTTCAGTTTGTACTCATAGTTAGCCTTACAGTAATGAACCTGTGACATCATTTGCTTGTTCAGACACAGGTTGACTTGCTTCCAAGTTGGTGCCTGCTTCTACTTGGCCCTGTACAGCCAATATAATGACCAATTATGTGCTTTGTGTACTGCTGCTGTACAGCAAAGGGGATTATTCTACCTTGGTGGAGGCAGGTTTTATGAGTCAGGTATTGCTGAGTCCATACAGCTATGTAGGTGCTCATATAGCTGTTTGTAGTCAGCATGGACACAAGGTCATAACACAGTTGGACAACTCTCCATTTTCAAACTGATAATCATGCTTATTCTAGTACCCATGTCTGTGTCAAGAGAGTGCAACAACCAGTAGCTCTAGAAAGTTATGTCTTTCGGATGCACAGAACCCAGTATTACGCACATGTACACCATGTACAGCTTATTTGCCTGATGTTTAGCATCTCATGAATGTTGTAATGAGACTTCTAGCTACATCTACTCATACATACATGTGCATAGGTAATACCTGATATACATTTATGTTCTATGTCAGTATGTCAGTACACTCTTGCTGCTCAGTCATACCTCTCAACCTGTTAAGCAGGTCATCTGGAGGATGACACACATAAATTAGTGACATCTTATTAATATTGCTGTAACACACTTGAGTCAGTTGATAGCACAGTAGGCTTTCCATTCAAAGACATACCCAGGAGTATGGCTAACACTCATATGTATGCTATTATGTTCTAATGTCAGTCTTCACAGATTTACCAATGATTTGCCAGACATAACAGAACTCTGTAAGTAAATGACTACACATATATACATATGGTTGGTGTGCATAACACTGGACAGTTGAATGGTATGAGCTCAATATATCACATGCAGTTCAACAGACACATCTGTAGTTTACTATGCACATACCCTGTATATGTCTCTTTGATTTGTGAGACAAACATGTCATAGTTGTATTCACAAGTAACATATGAATATTTACAACATCCCACTAGCTGGCCTAGTGGTGTCACAGCCAGTAATGTTCATCAGACACTCCAGTAGTTGTCATATGTGAGCCGTCCTTTCCTGGGGTGACTCAGGAGCCTGAGCTGTGAGCTAAGTCACTGCAGACAGACCCATATGCTATGGCCATAGGTGCTGATCAGTAATATATCAGTACAGCAAGTCTTGTTGAGACATATTTGTTCAACTTCCTATTTCCCATTATTACATGCCCCCCTATTGCATTCCATTGCATGCTTACTTGTCTGACATACCTTTTTTTTCAAAGTATTGTTGATTTTGCTTTCGATTTGTGTTTCTGTTTCTGTCTCTCTGTTTCTCTCTGTTTGCAGATGTAGAGGTATACACCTGTTTTGGCAGCAGCTTCACTTTTCTAGATAATGCTCATGAGCAGGTGATGGCCTGTGCACCAAATGGTGTCCCCCACTTGCTAATTGCATGCAGAACAGCTGTGTTGTTATTCCTATAGCCAATGGCATGGCAACACATTCCTAAAATTGAGTACTTCATGTGGGCATTGCCCCTTTTCCTTGCCTGTAAGGTGGACATCATGGAGGTATGTGGACAACACCATCACAGAAGGAAGTTGGAAATACCTCTTACAACAAAAAATGTGGAGACAGCCAGAATGGCCAGAGGTTTGATTCTTATGTTTGGTCTGTTGCTCATGCAGTTTATGTCCTTAGCAAATCAGTAGCATACTCTGGGGATTGCAGTCAGTAAATGCTAACATCCATTTGTGTTTCTGACTTCATATCCCTCAGAAAAGATATGTGACAACAAACCATGTAACACCACCAGCTTTTTCAGTTTATAACAGCACTATTTTAATTATGCCCCTTTTTTGGCCATCTGTCCTCAAGTATGTCAGGATTTGTCCAGATGTCATGCAGTAAGAGGTTAATAGTTATAGGTTCATAGGTTCATAGGTAGGTACTAGGCTATTTGCCCGAAGGCATTTATAAGCCTAGCCAGAATGTGTTGGCTTTCACGCCCCCTTAGATTAGTTCCCCGTGCCTCTGTCCAGCAGAGCCACTGAAGTGATCCCGGGGTAAACATTCTGTTTCCCATCCACTCATCAAGGTTTCTCTTGAAGAGTGTTAGTGAGGAGCTCTGCCTAATGTAGATTAGAATTTTGTTCCAAAGCATGGGAAGTCTCTGGGACAGGAATCTATCCCTCCAGCATGTCCTATTTATTGTTGTGGTGAGGTTTAGCTCCCTAGAGCATGTGGCTCGAGGGGATAAGGTTTTCATTAGGTGGAGCATGTCCATCAATTCTGCGTTGGACATGGCCTAGTATGTCAGGCATGGATCACCTCTGAGTAGGCGGTATGCAACTGAGTACAGCTGGAATTTCTTCAGTTGAGCTGCATAGGGCATCTGTTTGAGGCCAGAGATCCTCTTCATGAGGTACTTCTGTGGTCTTTTCAGCTGTTGCAGGTGTCTTGTAAGGTACATCCCAAATGGAGCATTGTACTCTATGATGGGTCTGATTAGTGATGAGTAGAGGGGCACAATGACCTCTTTTGATCTGGATGCGAACCCTTTTGTGATTAGGTGGGCCACATAGAAGGATTTTCTACTATCTACTTGGGTCCCCAGATCCCTTATTATGTTTTCTGTATTTTGGGGACTACCACCTATGTGGTAGTTTGTGCGTACATTGTTTTTTCCAAAGGGGATGACTATGCACTTTTTGGCATTAAGCTTGAGGCCATAATTTTGACACCAGGTATCCATATCAGTGAGACCCTTTTGGAGGATGTCTGTGTCAGCTGGAGAGTCAATTATAGCCCCTAGTTTGCAGTCATCTGCGAACTTGGTCAGTCATAGTCCTCCTGTGCTTACCAGTACCTCTGAGAAGTATATGCCGAACAGGAGGGGTCCTAGGACTGAGCCCTAGGGAATGCCACTTGTAACCGGTTTAGAGTCAAACCTAGCTCCCGCAAGTCTCACCATGTGGGTTCTGTTTGTGAGCCAGTTGGCAACCCATCTTGTGATGTAGGAGTTTATGTTCAGGCTGGTGAGCTTCTCTATAATACCAGAATGGGGAATGGTGTCGAAGTCCTTTGCGAGGTCTAGGTAGGCTGTGTGTACCACCATTCCCTTGTCTATAGCCTTGGTAACTGTCTCAAAGAAGTCCACCAGGTTTAGGAGGCATGATCTGCCCTTACAAAGCAGAACTGGGTAGGGTCCAGTGTTTGGAGGTTCCCAATGTCTCTGTTAATAGGTCCATGATGATGCACTCCATAGCCTTGCAGACCAAGCATGTTAGGCTTATAGGGTGATAGTTCCCAGGGTCTGTTGTGGCTCCACCTTTGTGGAGTGGAATAACTTGCAGTGCGCCACTCTATGGGTATGTAGCCTGTGGAGAGGCTGAGTTTGAACAGTATGTTTAGGTGAGGGGTTAGTTTGTCTTTGAGTTCATGTATGACGCAGCCTGGGACACCGTCTGGTCCCATTGATGCTGTGTTTTTGGCTTTGGAGAGGGTTGTTTTAACCTGAGTGTCTGTGATTTCAGGGGCTCTACATTCTTCTGGTATGGTTATGGGCCCTTTTGGGGGTGAGAGGGGGGTGAAGTTAGCACTGAACCTTGTCTGCCAGGATGTTGGTGATATTGGTTGGTTCAGTGTATTTTGTGCAGTTCTGCACTAATTCTGAGCAGATCTGAACATTGCCACTTAAATTCTTGTCATAGCTAAAGAATGCCTTGTGGTTATCTTTGGAGTCTTTGGCAATTTTTCTTTCGAAGCTCGCCTTGGATGATTTTATGAGGGATCGTAGTTTCTTGCTGATACTGATCAGGGATGTCTTCCCTTCTTGGAATTTTACTTTTTTCTGTACTAGTTTCTTCCTTCTATTATATAGCTTGTTTATGGCAGGGGTCCACCAGATTGGTTTCCTATTCTTGGAGGAGTGAGTCTTGGTTTTGCTTGGGATAGCACAATCCATGCTTTCTTGTAGGTGCCCATAGAATGCATTAGTAAAGGATTTTGCAGCTTGGACAGCATTATCCTTTAGAGTGGGGGCTTTGAAACTTTCCACCTCGGTCTTAAGTAACGTGAACTTTGCTTTTGAAGGTTTTCATGCTGGTTTCCTTGTCAAGGAGTGGGAGTGGAATGTGGCTATCCAAAGTAATTTGTTTATGGTCAGATCTAACCAGTGAGGGGTTGACCTCCGGTGTGGAACACCGGTCGCCCATGTTAGTGATGACCAGGTCCAATATGTTGTCACCTCTGGTGGGAGTTTTGACCAGTTGATCCAGGGCATTTGAGTTTATAAATTCTAGTAAATATTGGGCAAGGGAGTTAGTACTTGAGTAGTTCTCCCAGTTAATGTTTGGGTAACTGAAATCACCCAACATTAGGGTGTTTGGTACGATGTTATGTTTCCCAGTGTTTCCAGAAATAAGGAAGGGGGGTCCTGGGACATGGTGGGTGATCTGTAGCAAGCTACAATTTGAATTGCAGTTTTGCCCATTGTTAATAGCACATGGATGATCTCTGAAGCATCATGCTATGCCACTAACCTGTAGGTGTGGGTATCCTTGATGAATATGGATATGCCCCCACCTTTTGTATTTCGGTCTGGGTTCTGTGGCTGAAATGTATGGTATGAGTTGTAGGCTGGTAGTGCTGGGGTGCTCTCTGGAGCCTTAAACCAGGTTTCTGTTACTACACATATATCGATTTTTTCCATACTGAGGAGTGCCTCGAGTGCTTGCATTTTGAGGTTTAGACTTCTGGCATTGAGTAGCATTACCCTTAGTTTTTTTGTTACTTGTACTATTTATGGCAGTGGGTTTGTCTTTTGAGCCTTACCTAAAAAAGGCACTATGGGAGTGGCAAGAGCCTTGGCCAGTATTCAAAAGCCTAAGGGTGATGGGTGCAAGCCTTCTCTAGCGAAGCAGCATGGCTTGTTGAGCATGTCATGCCAGGCGGACAGACACTGGATCCCCTTTGAATGACACCAGAAGCTTAGCCAATTGTTTAAATTGATAATTTTTTCTTTATACCGTGGTATCATTCTTGGTGATGGCAGGATGCTACTCAAGGTCAGGGTCATACCGGCCTGGGCTACGTGATCAGAGAGCTCTTCCATGTCTCTTTTCATGTAGTCCAGGGAGGTACGGCTCAGGTCATTCACACCAACATGGACAATGACAGAGTCATATTTGTACTTGTTCTGGAGTGACCTGAGTGCTTGTGTTATGTGGTAGATCCTGGAACCCGACAGGCAGCTAACAGTAACCTTCCCCTTATTCATCCTAATGAGTGGGACGTCAGTGTGCCTGACTATAGAGTCACCTATTACTAGTATGTTGGGTATGTTATTTTACCTTAAGGGCTGTGATTGCGTGGCACACTGGTTTTTGTGAAGTATGTGTTTCATGGTTTGTGTTGGGGTTGGAGGTTGCTTGGATGTCTGCTTTGGAGGTCTCTGTTGCTTTTGCAGATTTTTATTTAGAGCCTCCGAGTATGTTTTCGTGTATTTATCTGTGTTTTTTGCTGGTGCTGGTTTATTGTGTCTATTTGAGACTGGTGGTGTGATGCAAGTATTTCCCTTCTCCTTTTGACTGACTGATCCAGTCTTGGGTTAAGAGAATTTAGCCTCCAGTTTAGCTGTATAATTGCATCTCTTGCATGTGTTAGTGTTTGGTGGTAGGAGGAAAGGGTTGTCTGTGTACATAAGGCAGTTGTAACATTGCCTCAAAAAGCCCAGATTCACCAGTTGGACTGGAGAGTACACCTGAAACTGCTCTTTGGACATGCCTGGATAGGTACACTGAACTGTTTTACTGAATGGCTGGTAAGGTCAAATAGAGAGTCTTGTCCTTCTGTACAGTATGGGGGGTGGTCTAGTGCTAGGGTTTATAAGTGCTTGCTATGAGTTTTGAGCAAGTGCCAGACTGAGAAATGAATGGCTTGAGTGCTTAAGTTGAAAGTTTGTTTAGTTCCAAGGGTAAAATTGAAGAGCGGACTTTGTGGAACCGGGAATAGTTATAGTTACCTAACCAGCACTGCCTGGCAAGCAAAACCAGACAATTGCGGTTTTTATAGCAGGGAAATAAAAGAGATAGAAATTAGCCCAAAATGGCCAATACACTACTAATTTCTGGGCTGAAACCACTCCTCCATGGACAGATAGGCTGCTCAAAGCTCCCCTCTCTCACAGGTGAACAGAGAAACTTTCTTCTGTTCAAGTAAGGTATGGGCAAACACATAGATTTGTAACACAGCCCTGAATTCAGCACTAACCTGAAAACTGGACTATACTAGCTTAGAAAGGTGGGAAACAAGTATATATTTTTTATTTTTTTTTTGTTTTTTTTCCAGAAAATAAAGCAGATACAATCAAGAAAACACTTTAAATGCACAGAGAAGGATACTTATTGTTATATATCTCAGATCAGAGTTGTAGTCAATGCCCCTAGTAATAAAGTAGGAAGAAACACAAATACAGTAATCAGGCAAGTACTTACTGCACACTCCTGCTACAGGGATGCAGGGGAACTTTCTCCAAAAAAGATGGCCTGGATCAATGCTCAAGTTATACAAACAAAGCAAGATTCAGCAGGCCTGAATCTGGTCTATGCTACAGCAATAAGGTGCATTAATTTCAGAAAGAAACAGTTTAAATAAGCAGGCACAGTAAGCCTGTGACCAGAAATTCCCCAGTTCAGAAGGGCAGAATCCAGCCTCTCCTAACACAATAATGCAGACCACAAACCTTCTTAATGTAGAATAACTGTCCTGAAGCCCAAGTGCTTAAACCAGAACTGATACACTTTTAGAATAGCAGACACTGAGCCTTCAATCAGCAATTCCCAACTTAGCAGGATGTAAGCTACCTGTCCTACCACAACAGTGCTGACCACAAACCTTCTTAATGTAAAACAACTGGTATGAAGCCCAAGTGCTTAAACCAAAAGGCTAAGAATAACAGTTACAATTTAATCAGGCTACTACCAAGCAGTAATAAATGCAGCAGAATAAATAAAACTGAGTACTTTAAGAAGAGGCAAAAGCAAAATAAAGTAGGAGGAAACACAAATACAGTAAAATCAGATGAATAAAGTGCAAATTTTATTTTTTTTTTGTTAGTAAAGTGCAAGGATAGAGGAAGGAAGAACCTAAGCGGGTTGGCCTTCTCAAATCTTCTCTCTGTATTAAGTAGAGTGAACTCTAAACTCAGAATATGATCTCACTGTACTCGGTTAAGTGAGCAAATGAGATGGACTCAGGAAGAGTGTTCAAATACAGACTTACAGGAGGGGCGGGCAATCCCAGAACCCCCAGGACTAACACCAAAACAAGAACAGGTAGGGTGGGTAGGTGGGAAACTAACTGCAGAGAGACACACAGCACACTATATTCAGTGAAACACACAATTAGGTAACAGAAAAAATGAAATACAGTACTTTTAAAACTGCAAGTTTGTACTTAACTTCAGCTTCTAATGCAGGTGATTGTAGCCAACCAAGTCTCTCAGAAGTTGAGCATAAATTGAATTCTCAAACTTTGTGGCTAGCACTTAAAGTACAGAGAAAGCCCTCTAGGCTAACAGTTAAATATCGGATAACAAAGAAGTGAGAAGACCACCACCCCTCTTATAGCAAAGAGACACACAGCACACTATATTCAGTGAAACACACAATTAGGTAACAGAAAAAATGAAATACAGTACTTTTACAAGGGTCTATATCAAAACATCGAAGTTTTAAAACTTCGAATGTTCTAATATCGACCCATTTTGATTGAACTCTGAAAATAGCGAAGCTGCAGAACACCGAATCCTTTCCTAGGGAAAGAATTTGGTTGGCCGGTTCTGTGGCTTCACTATTTTCATCGGTGTGGTGGAGATTTATGGGTCAAGTTCAGGTAAGTGTGCGAATGTGTGTTGTTAGGATTAGGGTGCAGGTTAGTTGAGTTAGGATTAGGGTGCGGGTTAGGTGAATTAGGTTTAGGGGGGAGTTAAGTGATTTAGGGTTAGGGAGCGGGTTAGGTGAGTGTGCAATAGTGACGGACCTTAGGGTTAGGGTTTGGGTTAAGGTAAGTGGATAGATAATAGTGTATGTATAGTTTAGTGTAGGGTTAGTTGTAGGATTATAAGTGTATGTGTGTGTATTGATGTTTTTTAGGCGTGCTTATGTTGTGTGTATGTGTTTTGTAATAGCAAATTTATTACTTGGGAAAAAATTGCTGTTTTGAATGTTTCATATTATGTGCTTTAGATATTTTAGGACCGATGAAATAGTGTTCGCTATTTTCATCTTTTGATAATGTGATATAAACGCCTTTTAAAACTGCAAGTTAGTACTTAACTTCAGCTTTTAATGCAGGTGATTGTAACCAACCACGTCTCTAAAAAGTTGAGCCTAAAATTAATTCTCAAACTTTGTGGCTAACACTTAAAGTGCAGAGGAAGCCCTTTAGGCTAACAGTTAAATATCAGATAACAAAGAAGTGAGAAGACCACCACCCCCTCGTATAGAAAAGAGACACACAGCACACTATATTCAGTGAAACAGACAATTAGGTAACAGAAAAAATGAAATACAGTACTTTTACAAGGGTCTATATCAAAACATCGAAGTTTTAAAACTTCGAATGTTCTAATATCGACCCATTTTGATTGAACTCTGAAAATAGCGAAGCTGCAGAATACCGAATCCTTTCCTAGGGAAAGAATTCGGTTGGCCGGTTCTGTGGCTTCACTATTTTCATCACTGTGGTGGAGATTTACGGGTCAAGTTCAGGTAAGTGTGCGAATGTGTGTTGTTAGGATTAGGGTGCAGGTTAGGTGAGTTAGGATTAGGGTGCGGGTTATGTGAATTAGGTTTAGGGGGAGTTAAGTGATTTAGGGTTAGGGAGCGGGTTAGGTGAGTGTGCAATAGTGACGAACCTTAGGGTTAGGGTTTGGGTTAAGGTAAGTGGATAGATAATAGTGTATGTATAGTTTAGTGTAGGGTTAGTTGTAGGATTATAAGTGTATGTGTGTGTATTGATGTTTTTTAGGCGTGCTTGTGTTGTGTGTATGTGTTTTGTAATAGCAAATTTATTACTTGGGAAAAAATTGCTGTTTTGAATGTTTCATATTATGTGCTTTAGATATTTTAGGACCAATGAAATAGTGTTCGCTATTTTCATCTTTCGATAATGTGATATAAACGCCTTTTAAAACTGCAAGTTAGTACTTAACTTCAGCTTTTAATGCAGGTGATTGTAACCAACCACGTCTCTAAGAAGTTGAGCCTAAAATTAATTCTCAAACTTTGTGGCTAACACTTAAAGTACAGAGGAAGCCCTTTAGGCTAACAGTTAAATATCAGATAACAAAGAAGTGAGAAGACCACCACCCCCTCGTATAGCAAAAGACACACAGCACACTATATTCAGTGAAACAGACAATTAGGTAACAGAAAAAAATGAAATACAGTTCTTTTAAAACTGCAAGTTTGTACTTAACTTCAGCTTCTAATGCAGGTGATTGTAGCCAACCAAGTCTCTCAGACGTTGAGCAAAAAATGAATTCTCAAACTTTGTGGCTAGCACTTAAAGTACAGAGGAAGCCCTTTAGCTATCATTATGTAGTGCCTTCATTCCTGATGTCATCCCAGTGATGTAGCAGAATGCCAGACATGTTATGAGGAAGAAGCTATATATATATATAAATATATATATATATATATATATATATATATATATATATATATATATAAGGATAAACCCTGGACATTCTGTGGGAATCTGTACAGTTGAGAGGTCTGTGTATGTCTGGCAATTGTTAACAGACAGTCAGGATTGTGTAGCAGTGTAATGAATAAATGTTAGTTGGGCTGTGTAGGGAGGGGAGTAGATGTAAGTGTCATGGTGCCTCTTCTATCCAACTGTCCATGCTGCTCCAGTTTCTGGTGGTCTATCAGCTGTCTGTGTGTTTAGGGGAAGACTGAGACATGTCCTGTACCACCTCATGATTCCTACTTCACTGTGACGTGTGGCAGTATATGTAGGGGTAGTGTGTGAGTGGCAAACATATTTTTGTTAACACAGACATTATGATCAAGTGTTCATTCGACTTAACAGAATGTGACTGTGACTGTGGTGAAATGGCTTGTGGGTATGCACTGTCATACCGGTGTCTGTTTATCACTACTGTTACATCCCTGTAGTGCCTGATATATTTGAAAATGCAAGTGCAATTCCCCATAGCTGATTTGGTGTAGTGTTGTGTCAGTCTGACTGTAGTTTGGATGGTGCTTGGTGACATGCTTAGCAGCTCAGTGTAGTTTCCTTAATGTCATGTTATGTCCAGATATGCATAGGGTGTCCAGTTGTCTGACTCATATCTTTGGTCTGGTCCCCATAAATGTTGTGTATTTCTGACATATCAGTGGGATGATGTAAAGATAAACGTCATTAATTACTGAGAAGCAACTTAGTCTTGCACTTGTGCTATTTCAGTCAATATATGTTAGAACAGATGATGTTACTGCAGCAAGTGTCTCAGCTTATCTACTCAAGTATTTCAGATATGTCCCTATTTTCATGGCTTTCTCCCCTCACTTTGTCAAACTGGGTCCAGATTAGTGCACTAAGGTGTTCTGAGCATACCTGTCAACTGGCTGGATTGTTTCAGAATGTCTAGGTTCATAGGTTCATAGGTTCATAGGTAGGTACTAGGCTATCTGCCCAAAAGCATTTATAAGCCTAGCCAGAATGTGTTGGCTTTTGCTGCCCCCTTAGATTAGTTCCATGTGCCTCTGTCCAGCAGATCCACTGAAGTGATCCCTGGGATAAACTTTCTGTTTCCCATCCACTCATCAACGTTTCTCTTGAAGAGGATTAGCGAGGAGCTCTGCCTAATGTAGATTGGAATCTTGTTCCAGAGCATGGGAAGTCTCTGGGGCAGGAATCTATCCCTCCAGCATGTCCTATTTATTGTTGTGGTGAGGTTTAGATCCCTGGAGCATGTGGCTCATGGGGATATGGTTTTCTTTAGGTGGAGCATGTCCATCAGTTCTGGGTTGGACATAGCGTTGTATGTCAGGCAGAGATCACCCTTGAGTAGGCAGTATGCAACCGAGAACAGCTCGAGTTTCTTCAGTAGAGCTGCATAGGGCATCTGCTTGAGGCCAGTGATTCTCTTGGTGAGGTACTTCTGTGGTCTTTCCAGTTGTTGCAGGTGTCTTGTAAGGTACATCTCAAATGGGGCATTGTACTCTATGATGGGTCTGATGAGTGATGCGTAGAGGGGCCCAATGACCTCTTTAGATCTGGATGCAAACCCTTTTGTGATTAGGTGGGCCACATAGAAGGATTTTCTAACCACTTTGGCAATGTGATTTTCAAAGGAGAGATTACTATCTACTTGGGTCCTCAGATCCCTTATTACTTCTTCCGTATTTAGGGGGCTACTACCTATGTGGTAGTTTGTTGGTACTTTGTTTTTTCCAAAGGGGAGGACTATGCACTTTTTGGCATTTAGATTGAGGCCATGGTTTTAATACCAGGTATCTGTCTCAGTAAGACCCTTTTGGAGAATGTCTCTGTCAGCCAGAGAGTCAATTATAGCCCATAGTTTGCAGTCATCTGTGAACTCGGTCAGCCATAGTCCTCCTGTGCTTGCCTGTACCTCTGAGAAGTATATGCCAAACAGGGGGTCCTAGGACTGAGCCCTGGGGAATGCCACTTGTAACCGGTTTAGAGTTAGACCTAGCTCCCGCAACTCTTATCATGTGGGTTCTGTCCATGAGCCAGTTGTCAACCCATCTCATGACATAGGGGTTTATGTTCAGGCTGGTGAGCTTGTCTATAATACCTGAGTGGGAAATGGTGTCAAAGGCCTTTGTGAGGTCTAGATAGGCTGTGTGGATCACCTTTCCCCTCATCTATAGCCTTGGTAACTGTCTTAAAGAAGTCCACCAGGTTTAGGAGGCATGATCTGCCCTTAACAAAGCTGAACTGGGTAGGGTCCAATGTTTGGAGGTTCCCAATGTCTCTGTTAATGAGATCCATGATAATGTGCTCCATAGCTTTGCAGACCAAGTTAGTCAGGCTTATAGGGTGATAGTTCCCTGGGTCCGTTGTGGCTCTACCTTTGTGGAGTGGAATAACCACTGCTGTGTGCCACTCTGTGGGCATGTAGCCTGTGGAGAGGCTGAGTTTAAACAGTGTGTTTAGGTGAGGGGTTAGTTCATCTTTGAGCTTGTGTAGGACGCAGCTTGGGACACCGTCTGGTCCCATTGATGCTGTGTTTTTGGCTTTGGAGAGGGCTGTTTTAACCTGAGTGTCTGTGATTTCAGAGGCACTACATTCTTCTGATATAGTTATGGGCCCTTTTAGGGGTGAGAGGGGCTGAAGTTTGCATTGAACCTGTCTGCCAGGATATTGGCTATATCGGTCGGTTCAGTGTATTTTGTGCCATTCTGCACTAACTCCGAGCAGATCTGAGAATTGCCACTTAGATTCTTGACATAACTAAAGAATGCCTTGTGGTTATCTTTGGAGTCCATGGCAATTTTTTTTTTCGAAGCTAGCCTTGGATGATTTTATGAGGGAATGTAGTTTCTTGCTGATACTGATCAGGGATGTCTTCCCTTATTGGGATTTTACTCTTTTCTGTACTAGTTTCCTCCTTCTATTGTATAGCTTGTTTATGGCAGGGGTCCACCAGACTGGTTTCTTTTCTTGGAGGAGTGAGTCTTAGTTTTGTTTGCGATAGCACGATCCATGCATTCTTGTAGGTGCCCATACAGTGCATTAGTAAAGGATTTTGCAGCTTGGACAGCATTATCCTTTAGCATGGAGGATTTGAAAGTTCCTACATTGGTCTTAAGTAACATGAAGTTTGCTTTTGAAAAGTTTCATGGTGGTTTCTTTGACCGGGGGTGATGGGGAATGTGGATATCCAGAGTGATTAGTTTATGGTCAGCTCTAACCAGCAAGGGGTTGACCTCCTGTCTGGAACATTGGTCACCCATGTTAGTGATGACCAGGTCCAATATGTTGTTACCTATGGTGGGGGTGTTGACCAGTTGATCCAGGGCTTTTGAGTTTATAAATTTTAGGAAATGTTGGGCTAGGGAGTTTGTACTTGAGTAGTTCTCCCAGTTAATGTTTGGGTAATTGAAATCATCCAATATCAGGGTGTTTGATAGGACCTTTATGTTTCCCAGTGTTTCCAGAAATGCAGAGTGAGGGTCCTGGGACATGGTGGGTAATCTGTAGCAAGCTATAATTTGAATAGCAGTTTTACCCGTTGTTAGTTGCATGTGGATGATCTGTGAAGCATCGTGCTGTGCCACTAACCTGGAGGTGTGGGTATCCATGATGAATATGGATACTCCCCCACCTTTGTATTTCAGTCTGGGTTTTGTGGCCAAAATGTATGGTATGAGTTGTAGCCTGGTAGTGCTGGGGTGCTCTTTGGAGCCTTAAACCAAGTTTCTGTTACTGCACATATATCAATTTTCTCCATACTGAGGAGTGCCTCGAGTGTGTGCATTTTAAGGTTTAGACTTTTGGCACTGATTAGCATTGCCCTCAGTTTTTTTTTTACTTGTGCTATTTACGGCAGTGGGTTTGTCTTTTGAGCCTTGCCTAAAAAAGGCACTATGGGGGTGGCAAGAGCCTTGGCCAGTATTTGAAAGCCTAAGGGTTACAGGTGCAAGCTGTCTCTAGCAAAGCAGCATGGCTTGTCGAGCATGTCATCCCTGGCTGACAGACACTGGATCCCCTTTGAATGACACCAGAAGCTTAGCTAATTGTTGAAATTGATAATTTTTTCTCTATACCGTGGTATCTCTCTTGGTGAGGGCAGGATGCTACTCAGGGTCAGGGTCATACCGGCCTGGGCTATGTGATCAGAGAGCTCCTCCATGTCTCTTTTCATGTAGTCCCGGGAGGTATGGCTCAGGTCATTCACACCAACATGGACAATGACAGAGTCATAATTGTACTTGTTCTGGAGTGACCTGAGTGCTTGCATTATGTGGTGGATCCTGGCACCCGACAGGCAGCTAACAGTAACCTTCTCCTTGTTCAGCCTAGTGAGTGGGACATCAGTGTGCCTGACTATAGAGTCACCTATTACTAGTGTGTTGGGTATGTTATTTTGCCTTAAGGGCTGTGATTGTGTGGCACACTGGTTTTGTGATGTATGTGTTTCATGGTTTGTGTTGGGGGGGGTGGAGGTTGCTTGGATGTCTGCTTTGGAGGTCTCTGTTGCTTTTGCATATTTTTATTTAGAACCTCCGAGTATGTTTTCGTGTTTTTATGTCTGTTTTTTGCCGGTGCTGGTTTCATAGGTCTATGTGAGACTGGTGATGTGGTGCAAGTAATTGCCTTCTCCTCTTGACTGCCTGGTCCAGTCTTGGGTTGAGAGAGCTTAGCCTTCCGTTTGGCTGTATAATTGCATCTCTCGCATGTATTAGTGTTTGGTGGAAGGAGGAGAGGGTTGTCTGTGTACATGAGGCAATTGTAACATTGCCTCAATATGCCCAGATTCACCAGTTGGACTGGAGAGTACACCTGAAACTGCCCTTTGGACATGCCTGGATAGGTAAAGTGAACTATTTTCCTGATTGGCTGGTAAGGTTGAATAGAGAGCCTTGTCCTTCTCTACAGTGTACAGGGGTCTAGTGCGAAGGTTTATTTGGGCTTGGTATGAGTTTTGAGCAAGTGCCGGGATGAGCAGTGAATGGTTTGTGTGCTTAAGTTGAAAGTTTGACTAGTTCCAAGGGAAAAATTGAAGAATAGACGTTGTGGTGCCGGGAATAGTTATACCCTTGCTAACTGGAATGTGGGTTTTATAGCAGGGAAATGAAAGAGACAGAAATTAGCCCAAAATGGCCAATAAACTACTAATTTCTGGGATGAAACCACTCCTCCAGGGACAGATAGGCTGCTCAAAGCTCCCTCTCTCACAGTGAACAGAGAAACTTCCTTCTATCCAAGTAAGGTATGGGCAAACACAGAAACTTGTAACACAGCCCTGAATTCAGCACTAACCTCATAACTGGACTATACTAGCTTAGAAAGGTGGGAAAACAAGTATATATTTTTTGTTTTTTTGTTTTTTTCAGAAAAAAAAGCAGATGCAATCAAAAAAACACTTTAAATGCACATAAATGGCTATCAGACTTGAGTGTGTAGCCTACAACAGTTAAACAGGTAATTTAAACACAAAAATGACTGTTAAAGTGCAGGCAGTAAAATAAGTGCAATATGTAGCTGAAATAAGCTTTTTCAATCACAGAAACTCTATAAAATCGGTGTTTTAGGTGAAATTAGCTAAAGGCAGCAAGAAAATGCTGAAAAATGATACTTAATCACTCCAAAATCTCTCTTTTGTCTCTCTGCTGCTGTAGAACTCTGCAGGGCACCAGGCAGGAGCTTGCTGAGCTGTATACAAGTGCAAAAACCTCACAAATGTGGATTTTATAGCAGGGAAATGAAATAGATAGAAATTAGCCCAAAATGGCCAATAAACTACTAATTTCTGGGCTGAAACCACTCCTCCAGGGCCAGATAGGCTGCTCCAAGCTCCCTCTCTCACAGTGAACAGAGAAACTTCAAATTCTATCCAAGTAAGGTATGGGCAAACACAGAAACTTGTAACACAGCCCTGAATTCAGTGCTAACCTAAAAACTGGACTATACTAGATTAGAATGGTGGGAAAACAAGTATTTTTTTTTTTGTTTTTTTTTCAGAAAATAAAGCAGATACAATCAAAAAAACACTTTAAATGTACATAAATGACTATCACACTTGAGTGTGTAGCATACAACAGTTAAACAGATTATTTAAACACAAAAATGACTTTGTTAAAGGGCACACAATAAAATAAGCACAATATGTTGCTGAAACAGTTTTTTAAATCACAGAAACTCTAGAAAATCTGTGTTTTACATGGAATTAGCTAAAGGCAGCAAAAAAAATGCAGGAACATGATACTTAATCACTCCAAAGTCTCTCTTTTGTCTCTCTACTGCTGTAGAACTCTGCAGGGCCCCAGGCAGGAGCTTGCTGAGCTGTATACTAGCCTCTAGGTTTATTGCTCATATTTTTGGTCTGTTCCACAAATTATTTGTGTTTCTCTGGTAAATCACCGTGATGATCTGAGGATTTCTGTCGCTAAATGATGACATGCATTTCAGTGTCAGACCTCATATCCTTCAGAAAATGTATGCTGACACAAACCCTGTTACTCCAGCAACTTTCTACATTTATAATAGCAATATTAAACATATGCCCCTAGTTTTCGCCCATTGTCCCCCCATTTTGACAGATGTCTTGCACTAAGAGGTTGAGAGTTATGGTTCTGAGGTATGACTGTACTACCTGTTATGTGTTGTTGTGTCTTTCAGCGTTTCCCGGTTAGGGGTCGCCACAGCGGAACTCCGGTCCGCTAATGATTGGCAATAGATTTTTACGTGCCAAGTTGCCAGCTCTGACAAGCAACCTTCAACAAAGGTACGCCCATTCACACATGTCTCCACACAGAAGATGCTCTAGCTGAGAATTGAACAGGCCAGCGTCTTACTGTGAGGCGACAACGCTACCGCAGCACCACTACGGCAGTACTGCCTGTTATGTGTGTGTGTGTATATATATAAAAATGTGAATATATGTTTTCATATATATGTATCTCCATACATGTATATATATATATATATATATATATATATATATATATATGTGTGTGTGTGTGTGTGTGTGTGTAGATATATATATATATATATATATATATATATATATATATATATATATATATATATATATATATATGCAAAACCTGTGTGATTCCACAGAGCTATTTTCCTACTGTTGAATGACTCTACTGCATGATATGTTTGAAAAATCATCAGAAATTCCTATAACTCAAATGGTGCAGTGGTACATTGCTAATGCACAAGGTCCTGGGTTTGAAACTTGGCAGGGCTGTTTATTTTGCTGCTAGGCAGAACAGTGGCTGATGGAGACACAATGATTAAAGAGGTTTTAAGCAGCTTTAAGGAGGTTTGCACTGGTATGCATGTTGCTAAGCGATGTCAAGATATGGTAAATTATAGACATTCTTAATCTGTTTTGGCTTCACTTAGCATCCCCCAAACTTGCTTACTCCCGCTTACACCCACACTAATTTCTTTAAAAGAAAAGAAAAGGGGGTGATAGGAAAGTGGTGAAAAAGGGGCATGCAGAGAGGAAAACAATGTGAAAGGTAGCTAGGGATGTGCAGGACTGGCGTAGGGAAGGTCCATAGCTGTCCATTTCCTATACAGCAACAGCTGTGCATCCGTACAGAATTTGGAGGTGAATCTGGACACTGAAACCCCAGAGAGAGGGGTGAGAACAACTGAAATGTGTTGTCAAACCAATTGGACTGGATTACATGTGTCCAGTGGACATGTGTGCATAGTGAACTGCTATATATGGGGTGATATGTTTTCTGGGACAGATGCCCTTTTTTATTTTAGGTGAGAGTGGGATGTTGGGGAAAGGTTGTAGGTACATCTGGAGAGGTAGTTTTGGTAGTGAGACAGACAAGACAGCAGACAAGGGTGGTGTATTACACATGTGGGGGATAAACACCTTAGACGGAGAGGGTGGTTGGGAATCAGAGGCCCATGAGTCCCCATATGGATATAGTGGGACTGACATCCCCACCAACAGGCAGTCACTACTATACCATCACAGCCACAAACTGTAAAGAGGGGGGCAGGGGAGATGATGACCTGAACAGTGATGACTATGTGGTCAGATGTTACCAAGGAGTATGGCACTGTAGAAGTGCTACAGTGGCTACTCATGTTGGTTAGGACCAGGTACAGGATATTTCCACCTGTCCTAGGAGTGTTGACCAGATGTCTAGTAGTAAGAGCTTCAGAGGTATGTGATATCATTATTTAGTGACTGCACTCCAGGTATCATCCCATTAGCTTAGCAGACTCCTGGACATGGTATGCTGCAGTGGCCATGGATATGGTCACACACCCTGGGCATTCTATGGAAATCTGTACATATGAGAGTTATGTATGTCTGGCCATTGTGAACAGACTGCCACGATTGTGTAGCAGTGTTGTGTGTAGATGTTTATTGGACTGAGTAGGGAGAGTAGCAGATGTGAGTGTCATAGATCCTTTTTCTATCTGACTCTGCATGCTGCTATGGCTGCTGGTGGTCTATCAGGTGTGTATCTTTGTAGGGGCAGACTGAGAAATATCCTGTAACACCTCAGGTTTCCAAGTACACTGTCAGTTAGGCCAGTATATGCTGGTGTAGTGTGTGACTGGCAATCAGGATATGTTTGTTCAAACAGTTGTTCTACTCTACAGTTCATTTTGGGTACTGGTATGTTGCTATGACTGTGGTGCAAATGGATGTGGGTGGACATTTTTGCACTATTATCTACTTTTCCCGACAGTTCCATCCCTGAATTGCATGATACATTTGGATATATATGGGTAATTTCCCAGAGCTGATTTGGGGTAATGTCATGTTGGTCTTCCTGTGGTTCAGAAGGTGATGGGTGACATGATTAGCAGCTGTTATGGGTTTTCCCATTCTGTTACATGACTGCGGTCATACCTCTCCACTGGCCAGATGTCTAGACACTGTCCAGATGTGTGGTTCATATGTTTGGTCTGCTGCCTATAACAGTTGTGGGTTTCTGAGGAATCACTGGGATAATATGAGCATTGACATCAGTAAATAATGACATTCATTTATGTTTCAGACTTGGAACCTATCTGGAATTGTATATTAAAGTATACCATTCCACTCTAACAGTCTTCTACACATATTACAGCTATATTTCAAAGATGTCACTATTGTTTGCCCTTTATCCTTCCACTTTGTTGGGCTTTTTATAGATGTATTGCAGTAAGACGTTATCTGGATTCACTTTACATGCTCGAAATTCTGAAATATTGATTTTCAGAATATCAAGCCCATAAAGTGAAAATCCAAAAAGATCAAAAACCCAGAAGCGTGAAATTCAAAATATCGCATTTCGGAGATGTTGAATTAGTGTTGTGCTGTGTTCATGGATTCAGGTAAGTGTTTATGTTTTAAGGGTTTAGGGTAGGGGCTGTAGTGTGTGTTAGAGTGTTTTGTTACTGTGATGTGTGTGTGCAAGGGGAATGTAACTTGTGCGGTGGTGTTTCGTTTGTTTGTGTATGTTGTTTAATCTTGGAGTTAGCATATTTAAGTAGAGGGGTGTAGGGGACTTGCCCCCCACATGGGGGTGCAGGGGCTTGTATGTAGGATAGAGTTGTGTGTTTGTGTGTGGGGAGGAAGGTGTGTATATGTGTATGTGTGTGGTGTGTGTGTAGTATAGAAGTCGCGATTTTGAATTTCGCACTTCTGGGTTTTCTATCTTTTCGGATTTCTACTTTATGGGCTCGAGATTCTGAAATTCGATATTTCAGAATTTCGAGCATGTAAAGTGAATCCATAAATATATATATATATATATATATATATATATATATATATGTGTGTGTGTGTGTGTGTGTGTGTATGAATATATGTACATATGCATATATATATATATATATATATATATATATATATATATATATATATATATACATATATATATATATATATATATATATATATATATATATATATATATATATATATACATACATACATATATAACTGCGGTGGTGGTGCTGCGGTAGCTCTGTCGCCTGACAGTAAGACGTTGTCCCGTTCGATTCTCAGCTAGAGCGTCTTCTGTCTGGAGACATGCGTGAATGGGCGTACCTTCGTTGAAGGTTGTGCGTCAGAGCTGGCAACTCGGAAACATAAAAAAAATCTACTACCAATCATTAGCGGACCGTAGTTCCGCTGTGGCGACCCCTAACCGGGAAAAGCAGAAAGACACAACAACAACATATACATACATATATATATATTGGTGGTTTACTATCATAATATCATCGTTCACTAACCTGCCATACAAATCAACGTGAAGCATAATATCAAAGAGTAGACATCCCGTATATTGTAAATATCGGTCTGGAAGTCGCCCAGCAAATCAATTCGAACTAGTGACTGTTGCACACCTGAATCCAACATACTGTGATGATGAAAATAAAACCGCGACGCAGACCTGCATGTCACATTACTGAAGACATGCATAGAGGGAGCTGCTAACTGGTGTTGCCAGTAAATGTCAGTAGTTGATATAATCAGTTGGTAAGCGGATAATACCTGACACCCAGTGGAGTTATTGAAGCTGTCCACTGAAGGCTTAAACAGACAGGATATCTAACATCAGGGAGGACCTTGGAAGAGTGAGTGTAATACTAACAAATGCAGCAGGTGCATGTTTCTGATGGTAACCCTGGTTATGTCAGCAGGAGTGTATGTATATACGCAGGATAATGAAGCTTATGTATTTCAATGTGATTGATATGGGACAGCCTATAAGCATACATGATCTTTGTAGCAAACATCAGTTAATAGCAATGTTGTAATGAATATGATCATGAATAGCTAGCTGCATGAAAATGTCAATGTACTATAAGTTGCCATACTGTGTAATGATTCCTGCCACCTGTGGAATAGACTTTGTGCAGCTGTTGGCAATGCCACCTCATATAGCTGTAAGAAGCCTAGACGTGTATTCTTGTAACTGATTACAGCTTACCATATGGAGTATTGTACAGAATATATAACTGCCAAAATATTCTGTAGTAGTCACCATATTGCTTGAGCTATCCAGATAATGAGGTATATTCCAGCAGATAATACTAACATTTGTGTATGGAGGGGTAACACCATAGTGAGGCTGTTGACATGGTGGATGTTTTAAGTACTGTTTTCATAACTTCAAATACAAATTGTCTGTAGTAAATATAATGTCGCATATAACTCTGAATTGCCGATAGTGGACTGAATTGGGTGTTGCATTTAGCAGCAGTGGACAGTGCTACTGATTATTCCAGGGGTAGTGTTAGTTATTGGTTTTACATAGAACCTAAATGCTGGAGTGTAGTAAACTAGTTGTAGTTGACTACACTGTTAGTAGTCAAAGGCACTGTTATTGATTTGTAGGTGTGCTAAGTTAAGATGCCTGACCAGCCTAATGTAAGCTATCCTGGAGTTATTGGCAATAAGTATGATACAGTTAAGTCTCAGAAGGGATGCTCAATCGTATGTATTGATGGGTACCAGTACTAGTTGGAAAAGAAAACCCTCAAGAGAAACTACTGGTGTTGTACTCAGAAGGCAAGGCAGAAGTGTAAAGGCCGTTGCGTAATGGAGAAATGTGATGGGGAGGAGAAGCTACTCAAAACTATTGAACATTTCCAAACACCTGATGTAGTCAGGGTAGAGCAGACAAGGGTACGGGAAGCTATCATGAGGCATGCTGAACAGACACTGGAGGATCCCTGTAGGATTGTATCAGAGGTTCTGGCAACCGCATCCACTGATGTAGTGACCACCTTGATTAATACAGATGCGCTGAAGCAGTGTGCACGTAGGTTCAGGCATAGAAATAGCGCACATCCCAGGATAGATGTAGCTAGTCTAGATCTAAGCCCTGACATGGTACCATTGAAACAGGGCCACTTCATCATTAAACATAGCACCCTACATAGCCATATGTACGATGTTGTGATTTTCACAACCGAGAGTAACCTTGGCCTGCTGTATAATTCTGAATATATTCTTGTAGATAGAACCTTCCCCATTAGCGCGAGAGTGTAAGCAGGTGTACTCCATACATTGCAGCTTGGATGGTTCTGCCAACAGTAAAGTAGTACCTGTTGTATATGCCATATTCCCTTCTAAATGTGAGGAGTGCTATGATCAGTTCTGGGCTACCCTGATGTCTTTATGTGAGGAATTCCAGCTGCAGTTCTAACCTGGGATGGTACTAAGTGATTTTGAGAATGGGGCTGTAAATAGCATCATAAAGCACCTCCCCAACAGTATGGCCAAGGGTTGCTGGTTCCATCTCTGTCAAATTATCTGGAGGCAGATCCAAAAGCTAAATGTGACACAAGTGTATGGCACTAACACGCAATTTGCACTGTTATGTAAGCAAATCCTTGCCCTTGCATTTATATGTACGGAACATATTATGGAGACATTTACATCTATTGAGGAGGTGTTGGGTGACAGGGGTGCTCCACTATGTGAGTTTTTCAAAAATAACTACATTCTAGGGTGTCCTAGATGCTACGGCATGAGAGGTACAACCTCCGAGAGACAACCACCCCTCTTCGATATTCCATTCTGGAATCAAGCTGATACAATCACTATGGGCTACCCAAGGAGTCAGAATGCCATAGAAGGCTGGCACTATAGACTGAGGAGTCTACTGGGGAAAAGGACCTGTATATCATAGATGTATCGCATGCCATTTGTCTGGAGCAGAACCATTTAGAGGATGTTAAACAGAAGTTTCTATGTTGTGTTCTGTCATCACCCAAGAAGCGTAGGTTTTCTGACAAGGAACATATGATATAACGTCTACTGTCTAAACAGGTTTATCTAACTCCATTGGGCTGTGTACAATTGATGGTGCATCACTGCTTCTTTTGAAATAATTGCTGGATACTTCTCAGTGTGCAACATCTGTGTGCAGCTGCTGTACATACTGTAGTACATGTCATCACAGTTTTATTATTGGGATGTGCTTTGCATTTAACTATTACACAGCTCATTCACATGTTTGGCATTCACCTTTCTGGAAGAAATACATGTCTATTGTGGATATTTTCACCACTTATCTATGGAAACACCTGTTTTATTTTATTACTGCACGTTTGGAGTGGTTTGCTGCAAAATAACGAAAAATGTTGCAATTCAATTTTTTTGACATTTCTGCACGACTTACGACATTTACTATACTCAGTTTATTGTAATTTCGGCTTATATTTTTGGTGTTAAATACACTTTTTATTTTCAATTTTGATTTATTGATAGTATAGATATACATATATATGTATATAAGGGTACTATGGATATATAATTACTCCTTATGTTGAATGACTGTTGTGCATGATATGTTTGTAAAAGCATTACAAATGCCTACAGCTCAGATGGCATAGAGGTATGTTGTTGTGATTGCAGTGCACAGTGTCCTGGGTTCCATATTTGGAAGTGATGACCTTTTTCATTAATGTTAAATGACCAGAATGAATGATATGTTTGTAAAAGTATTATGATCTCCCACAGCTCAGATGGTGTACTGGTATGTTACTGTCATTGTAGTGCCAGTGGCTTGGGATTGAGACTTGGCAGGGCTGATTGTTTTGTTGCTGGGCAGAACAAGGGCTGGTGGAAACATAGTAATTAAAGCACTTTTAAGCAGCTGTAAGTGGGTTTACGTGGTTTTGCCTGAAGCTAAGCGATGCTAACAGACAGTTACGTTCTCTTAGCTTTGCTTAGCACCACCCACTTACTCCCACTTTCACCTACACTAATTTTCATTAAAGCAAAGAAAAATGGTGAGAAGAAAGGGGTGAAATGGGGGCAAGCAGGGGGTAAAACATTAGGAAAACCAGCTAGGAATGTGCAGGATGGGTGTAGGAAAGGACCATAGCTCTACATTTCGTCTGCAGCAAAAGCTGTTGGTAATATGCAGAATTTGGAATTTACAGCCTCACACCCAACAGGGAGGGGTGTTGGCAACAGACATTCACATAATAATATGGGAGTTGATTGATTAGTTTGTGTTTAAATGGAGGTGAAATGTAGAGCTATGTATGGGGCAATGTTTTTTTTGCAGGGCAGATGCCCTTTTTTAAGGTGAGAGTGGGATGTTGGGGAAGGGCTGTAGGTATGTTTGGGGAGGTAGGCTGGGTAGGATAGTTGTATTTGCAGACAGACAAGACAGATAAGACAGCAGACAGGGGCATTTTATGACAGATAAACACCTTTAACAGGGAGGGTGGTTGTGAATCCAAAGCCCATGAGCCCTCAAATGGATACAGTGGGACTGAGGTCACAACCCATGGGCAGTCACCACTGCTCCTTCATGGCCCTGAAGGTGGCTGTGCTGGGGGGTGAACAGGAGGGGCAGTGTGCCTCTTGAGGTGCACCAGGCCACCCTCAATCTGGCGCAGCTGTCCATCCAACTCTGCTTGGATGGCACTGTGCACCAAACCCCAGAACTGACTGCGGGTGACAGACTCCTGTCCATGCCTGCTATCGGGGTTGATGGGTCCCATCCCCTGAGGCGGTTCCACCCAAAGGTGATGCAGGACCAACGGATGAGGAAGTCCTGGGTTGGGTCCCAGACATGCTGGAGCCCAGTGGCATGGCCAGATGAGGTGGGACAGGTGGATCCGCCAGGATCTGCCTTTCCAAACATGCTGTGGTGTTGAGGTTTTACAAAATGTATTGGTTAGTCATGAACTCCACATTTCAAAATTAGTTATAACAGCATGCGTGGGTGTTCCTATTAACACAAACCAACAGATTTGAAACAGTTGCATAGCAAACAGAACACATGCATAAATGGAACAACAGTATTCATCGTAACAGCATGCCAGTAATATTGATGGCAACAGGCCACCAACAATGGTATTTGAACAAGTTATGTTAACATGCAAACAATCAAATATATGAAAAATAATAGAACGCAAGTCCCAACATTAGGTTTGGAGAACAACATACCCGTAGTATATGGATAATAATTATTGATGCAGATGAGGGGTGGAGGGAGGGACAAAAAGTCCATTAACAACTGTTTATGCTTCTATTTTCAACAACAATACTGTTCAAAACTCTGTGGGTCTGCCCTCACTTTACAACTACCTATGGCCCATAGCTTCTATAGCACAAACATACCTATTAAACTGCCAGCCTGGAATGGTATGGGGCAAACTGTGACAACTCTGGGTACATGAATAGAGGGGACTTATACATGTCAGGGTTACATATCTGGCACAGAAGGGGTACCTTGAACTTCTGCTATGTGCATGTGCTACTGGCATACTTCAACAGGGTTCCTATCTGTGTCCAGGATTATTGGCAGCAGTGACTGTTATCAGCGACAGTGTGACACTTCAGAGACATGTATCAGGAACATACCACTCAACCTCTTAGAGCATGAAATCTGGAAAAAGCTATAAATAAAAGTGGGACAAAGTCCCAAAAATAGGGACCGTTTTTAAATATTGCTCTGACAAACTTAGAAAGTAGGTAGACTAACAGGTTTTGTATTTGCATGGATTTTCTGAAGGATATGAAGTCTGAAACTTAAATGTCTATCATTATTTTCTAACTTCAATCTTTAATGATTTGCCACTAATTTGACATAAAACCACAACTTTATGAAAAATGGACCATAAATCTGAGGCAAAATTCTGGACATTATGCAAACAGCTGAGAGGTATGATTCGGGAAGTGTGCATATTGTATGTATCTATCCTGCTGTCATTCCCAGGCATGTGGTAGGACAGTTGAGCAGTTTATTAGTATACCCTTCATACAGCTACTACCAACATTTCCTTACCTGTAAAATCTGTGGAGAAAATGTATGTTAACACTACCTGACAGTTTTTACATTTATTCCTGATTCCTTGTGTGCAGATATGCACACATCTTAGTACCACTCCCCGGATTCTAACTGTGTGGGTGTGCAAAATTAACAACTAAAATATTTCTCATCACACTGAGCTAATGGGACACTGCAGTTTCTTGTTTCACTGGTTTCTGCCTAATAGTCTCTTGGTTAGACAGTCTGAACTTGTAATCCTGTGATGCATGCATGGCAGATAGTTATTGTACTGTGCATTAATCCTTTGGATTACTACCACCTGGGAACCAAAGGTTAACACAAGGCAATGCTGCATGGAAAAACTTTGAAACTTTACACATTACTATGCAGGGTTCAGAGCTTAGTGCAGTATATATATATTTCACATTTCATTTATATATTGTTTTACAGCTCCACCATCTACAGTTTTTCTTGACAGCTGTTTCACAGAACAACCTTGGTTAATGTATGCTGTTGCAGCCATATTTGCTGTGAAGAACGTGTATACATTCTGCAACAGTTTTTTGTAGGGATCTTTATTGCACATCAATATTAGTCAGACAAACATTTTTATTTATTTAGTTAACACAGTAACAGTATACCTAATAGCAGTAAGCAATGCACTCCTTCTTAGCTATTTGCACAATATACTGCAAATAGATTTGAACTCAAAGGCCTGTCAGCACAGGCTCAGCAGTCTGTCATCATGGGCTTCGACTAGCCCTCTCTGCTGCAGCTGTAGGGGAGAAAAACAAACATTATGCATATCTGTCTATTACATTCTCAGGATAGTATTTGCTAAAAACTACTTGATAGTGATACTTGCTCACTACTGGAGCATTCCATGCCCGTGCATCTTGGATCCACTGGGTCAAGACCGCCTTCCTCCACTTTAGGTCAGCATAGTGGTGCCATACCTGCTCACCAGACCGGGTAATGCCAGTAGCACTGGTGAGATCATGTGCGAGATGGTCCTAGGCCTCAGCTTTGTATTGTGAGCCCTGGTACTGGCCCTGCAGCAGTCTCTCCTCATGTTTTTCTACAAGGAGTCCAGCCATGACCCTCAACTCCTAAATGCTCCAGTGCTGTGCCTGAAAGTGTGCTCCTTCACCTACACCAGCCATAGTACCTGCCACAGATGGACTATAACAGATTCTGGCTGTATTCCCACCTGTGCCATTTATATAAGGTGATATTCCCACCCTTTGCTGTCATTGGACCATTTTGAATATGTTAAGCTCTTCTAAGCAGATCGCAAATCTGCTAAGCTGATTTGAACAGTGCTTAAAAGGGTGTATGCTGAGCACTACTTAACAGTATCCGCTTAGCTGAGCTACCTGCAGCTTAGCATTCACTTCTAAGCAATGGTTACACCTGGTAAGCATGGCTGAGCATTGCTCACTTTTCATTTTTTAGTACATATCAGAATAATTACTTCATTTAGTCAGTGTATATGATTTACTTTACATGACATCCCTCTATGTGCTTTCATTAAATTAGCAAGTGGTGTGACTATACTGTATGGGACACTTGTGCATACATGGGTTGTTTCATGTTATATGCACTCACACTTCTGTTTTACACCAGCTACACTACACTGGTTGACAAAAAAAACAGTTACTACATAATTTAAGTTGCAAATAATAATTTTAACACTGTTTTGCCATATAAAAATAACTTGCCTGTTTTGGTACTTGAACAGTGAATGCCTCTGCGTGTAAAGCTGGGACTCTAACCACTACACTATCTCAGTTTGGGGATTTCAGCTGTATATTTTTATTTATCTCCCTTGGGATGCTTAAGCAATGTTGAGCAGAGGGCCATAACACGCACACCTGCTCAGCTACTCTTAAACATTCCTTAGTATGGAAAAAAAATAATTATATTATTTCTGGCCTTCCACAGCTTTCTTGCTCTAGGAAGTTGACAGGTATGTGAGGCAGGCATCTGGGTATTCTGTATAAATCTGTTGAGTTGATGGCTATGGATGTATGGCACTTTTAGATGGCAGACATTTCTGTTTCAGTCTACATACCTGCAAGAAGTCCATGCTACTGCAAACCTTTTATTCTATCAGCTTTCAGGTTTGTCAGTGCAATATTTAGGATGTTTCCCTATTTTTGGGGCTTTGTCCCCCCATTATGTACGGCTTTGTACTGCTTTATTGCTCTAAGAGGGTGAAATGTATGTGAGGTGGGCATTCTGCAGACACCTGTACAGTTAATGGCTATGGCAGTATGGCACTTTTAACAATGCAGGGGGTGTGTGACAGAACCTGTCACACACCCCCTGCATTTCCTTACAGATCTACAAGCTATTTCAGTGTCCACAGACACTGACATAGCTATTTTATTAGCTGTCAGTGTCTGCAGACACTGACAGCACTTGTAAAGTGCTATATGGCACTTTTACAATGCAGGGGGTGTGTGCCAATACCTGTCACACATCTTCGGCATAGTTTCTTGCTCTCCTAGCTATTTCAGTGTCTGTGGACACTGAAATACTTTTGAAAGTGCTGTACAGCACTTTCTGAATGCAGGGGGAATGTTCAATGTCCATGCACTACTTAAACATGCCCCCTGCACTTGTTCACTGTTCATGTCCGTTTAGCCTTAACAGCAGCACGCCTTCATGAATATGCAAGGTGTGCTGCTGTTAATGCTAATGCTACATCGACACGAACCACTCCGTGCAGGAATAGCTCTATTTTGCACAGAGTTTATTGAATCCAGGGGTATCCGTGCTGGTCTTTATTTAGGACCTCCTTTTCTTTCTCTTTGCTTATACTCTAATTGATAGGGAAGGCAATCTCTAACTGCATTCCAACTAAGTTATTGGTGTCTTCCCATTCTATTACCTTGGTTCTTTTTCCAGTTTTCTCCAAAATATTCCAGCCCTCACTTTCCTATTGTCTGTATCCCTAATTGTAATTATCTCTATCAGAAAAATCTATTTTCCCCATTCCTGTGTTGGCTCAGTTCTTAGAATACCTTCTGCTACTTTATACTATTCTTTATGATTATTGTTGTTCTCCTTAAACATCTGCATCCAAAATCCCAGTCTCTCCCTGTTACTTGAGCTTCCCCCCATTTCACTATCATCTTTTTCTACTTTAAATTATAGTTTTCTGCTTGTGCTATGTATAGGAGCCTTAACTGTATTGCTTTGAAATACCCCTTCAGCTCAGGTAATCCCAATCCACCTTGTTCTATTGGAAGAATAAGCTTATCCCATTTGACTATTATCATCTTCCCATCCCAGATAAAATCCTTCAGCTCTTTATTAATTTCTATCCACAACTTCTCCTCTGATTGATAAAAATATGCCGGGCCTGTGTATAAGACTAAGGAACTAAAAACATTTGACTGCTTGTATCTTACTATTAACATCCATACAAAAAAGCTTCCATTTTCTCAGTTTTTGTAATATCTTTTGTTTAGTCTCTTCAGACATATCCTTAGCTGTCACACTGGTATCATTTTAATACATTCTCCTAAATACTACATTTTGTCATATATCCATAAGTATGGATATTGCTGAATCAATTTGTATGTGTGTGCATAATTTACCGCTATTGCTTTTGTTTTTGCTTCATTAATTTTGTATCCCAAACAGTTTGAAACTGTGATAATATGTTCTCAGCACTGTAATGTACCTTTCTGGTGTTGTCAGATCTAAAATAATGTCATCTGCACATAGAGCCATCTTTTCTTGACTACCATACCAACAGTATCCTTACATTTGCCAATGGTTCTGAATATAATGCAAATAACAAAGGGGAGAGGGTACACCCTTGCTTGGTTCCACTCCCCAAGCAGAGATTATCTGAGAGGACCCTACCCATATTAATTGTCACCTCTGATCCCTCATACATCCTCTTATTCAACCTTATAATTTTATTAGGGAATTCAAATGCTGCCATTGTTCTGCTCATAAAGTCCCAGCTTACTCTGTCAAATGCTTTCTCTGCATCAAGACTCACCAACAACAGTGGTATTTTCTTACAACATGCTTCCCTCTGAATCATCACTGTTCTTTTAATGTTGTCAGATGTTTGCCTCTCCTCCACAAAACCACTTTCAATTTTGGCATCAATTTTTCCATTTTTTTAGCCATAATACACATAAGTATTTTATAATCATGATGTAGTATTGAAATGGGCATATATGAAGCTGAATCTGATAGATCCTTACTCTCCTTAGGTATTACAGCTACCACTGCTTTCTTCCAGGATGTCAATACTTCTCTTCTTAAAATACTTTTAAACAAAACCTTCCAGATCTTTATCAGTGTTTCCCTCCTAGCTTCCAAATTTCTGTAGGAATACCATCTATTCCTGGGGACTTTCCTGTAGTTTGGTTATACATCACCATCTTTATCTCATCTAAAACAGTCTGCATTTAAATTGGAACCTGTGCACTGAGAGAGAGCCTTACAAGACTATCTGCAAATATATAGAGCTGAGTATATTTTTCTGTATTATTCTGTATTATAGAGCTAAATTGTTGCTTAGATATCTGTTGTCTTACTGTTCTGCAAATATATAGAGATCAGTATATATTTTTCTGGTTTTATAATTTGCACTGTGATTCCTCACATCTCTGTTGAAACTGTCTTCCCCACCCCACCCTCATTTTCTGCCTTGTCTTCAGCTGATATAACCGTTTTTTATAGCTTGTGTGTTGCTTAACTCCAGGTTCCTTTAATTAGACCTATTAAAAACAGTCTGCATTTAAATTGGAACCTGTGCACTGAGAGAGAGCCTTACAAGACTATCTGCAAATATATAAAGCTGAGTATATTTTTCTGTATTATTCTGTATTATAGAGCTAAATTGTTGCTTAGATATCTGTTGTCTTACTGTTCTGCAAATATACAGAGATCAGTATATATTTTTCTGGTTTTATAATTTGCACTGTGATTCCTCACATCTCTGTTGAAACTGTCTTCCCCACCCACCCTCCCTGTTCTTGGTTGTAGTTTAAATTTGGTGGCTTTTGCAGTGCCCGCCCCACTGTAGATTTGATCTAGGACACTCCCCCAGTCCCATCTCTTTACCACATTCTACCTAATAAACCCATTCTGCATTTGCTTTTAGTCCTTTTTAATTTAATTACATTTTTTCAAACTGTGTGTGGACTAATATTGCTGCATACTCAAGTGTGCCAGCTTGCACTGCATGTGAATTGTTTTTACTACTGTTTTTGCTACTTTTCTGAAAAATAAAATTGTAAGACTGTTTCCTACCTTTCCTGTAATTAGTGTTCCAGATACAGATTTGCTGTATCCAGAACTGTTTGTAAGCTTCTGAGCCCCCCAAGCCTTTCTGTGTTGGAGGGAAGCCTTCTAGCTTATCAGTGGGAGTGGTAAGCATTAGGTAACCTGTCTACCACATAAGGAGTGGTTCTGGCCCAGAATTTGTAGTTATTGGCCGTCTAGGCAGTCTTCCATCTCTGTCAACTTTCTGATTTGAAGGCCTGCATTTGCACTTGTTTCTGTCCTGTAACTCCTGGGCCCATCTCATTTGCTCACTCAAGAAAAAAAAATGTATCTGCTTTTACTGTATTTGTGTTTCTTCCTACTGTATTTTGCTTTTGCGTCATCTTAATAGTACTCAGTTGTATTTATTACTGCTTGGTGTAACTCATTCTAAGCCTTTTAGTTTAGGCGCTTGGGCTTCAAACCAGTTGTTTTACATTAAGAAGGTTTGTGGTCTACACTGTAGTGGCAGAACAGGTAGCTTACATCCTTCTAAGTTGGGAACTGCTGATTGAGGGCTCAGTGTCTGCTATTCTAAAAGTGTATTAATTCTGGTTCAAGCACTTGGGCTTCAGGCCAGTTATTTTACATTAAGAGGGTTCGTGGTCTGCACTCTTGTGGGAGGAGAAGCTGGCCTCTGCCCTTCTGAGCTGGGAATTTCTGGTTAAAGGCTTATAGTGCCTGCATATTTGAACTGCTTCTTACTGAAATTGGTGCACCTTGTTTGCTGTAGTATAGACTAGATCCAGGCCTGCTGAATCTAGCTTTGTTTGTATAACTTGAGCACTAATCCAGGCATTCTTTAAAGTATTCAATTGTATTTATTACTGCTTGGTAGTAACTTGATTAAAGTGTAGCTATCATTCTAAGTATTTTGGATTAAGCACTTGGGCTTCAGACCAGTTGTTTTACATTAGGAAGGTTTGTGGTCTGCACTGTGGTGGCAGGACAGGTAGCTTACATCCTTCTAAGTTGGGAACTGCTGATTGAGGGCTCAGTGTCTGTTATTCTAAAAGTGTATTAGTTCTGGTTTAAGCACTTGGGCTTCAGGCCAGTTGTTTTACATTAAGAAGGTTCGTGGTCTGCACTCTTGTGGGAGGAGAGGCTGGACTCTGCCTTCTGAGCTGGGAATTTCTGGTTAAAGGCTTATAGTGCCTGCATATTTGAACTGTTTCTTACTGAAATTGGTACACCTTGTTTGCTGTAGCATAGACTAGATCCAGGCCTGCTGAATCTAGCTTTGTTGGTATGCTTGTTGTTTGTTTGCTTGTTATTTCCCTGAAACGCTAATTCCACCTAAAACGTGGCTTTTCAGTGCTTCTGTGGATCCCTAGTGATATCTGCATTGCTTACTGTACTTATTTCCTTATTTCACTTGAAAGAAAGTTACTGTTTGTCATTTTTGCATTTAAGTTACCTGTAGCACATTGCATTTAAGTTACCTGGCACTTGCTCACTAAAGCAATTATATAAGTCAGCACTAAAAAATTAAAAGCACTACACCCTCACAAACTCCCTTGAGTACCTTGTTCCCCATTGGCCCTTTTTTTCAATTATAAAGGAATTCCCAATACTATTCTAGCATGTCCAAAGGTCAGTTGTCAATCTCCTCTCCGGTCCAGCTGGTGAATCTGGGAATCTTGAGGCAATGTTACAACTGCCTCATGTACACAGACAACACTCTCCTCCTCCCAACAAATTCCAACACATGTGAGAGATGCAACCATATAGCCAAACTGGAGGCTAAGCTCTCTCAACTTAGTACTGGCGTAACCAGTCAGGAGGAGAAGGAAACCACACTCACTACAATTCCAGTCTCACATAGACCTACCACAACAGCAAACCAAACACATAAACACATAAAAACATACTCGGAGGCTCTAAATAAAAATCTGCCTTAGCAGCAGAGACCTCCAAAGCAGACACCCAAGCAACCGCTACCCCAAAACAAAACACGTGCAACACATAGCTCATAAAGCCAGTGTGCCGAACAGTCACAGCCCTTAAGGCTAAACAACACACCTGATACACTTGTAATAGGTGACTCTATCATCAGGCACACTGACGTCCTGCTCACCAGGCTGAACAAGGAGAAGGTCATGGTAAGCTGCCTGTTGAGCGCTAGGATCCGCCACATAACACAAGCACCCAGGTCATTCCAAGGCAAGTACAAATATGACTCGGTCATTGTCCATGCTGATGTGAATGACCTGAGACATACCTTCCTGGACTACATGAAAAGAGACATAGAGAAGCTCTCTGAGCATGTAGCCCAGGCCGGTATAACCCTGACCTTGAGTAGCATCTTACCCTCACCAAGAATGATGCCACAATATGAAGACAAGATGATCAATTTCAACAATTGGCTTAAGTATTGGTGTCATTCAAAGGGGATCCAATGCCTGTCAGCCTGGGATGACATGCTCGACAAGCCACGATGCTTTGCTAGGGACGGCTTGCACCTGTCACCCCTGGGCTTTTGGATATTGGCAAAGGCTCTTGCTTCCCCCATAGTGCCTTTTTAGGCAAGGCTCAAAAGACAAACCCACCTCCATAGGTATCACAAGGGATAAGAAACTAAGAGTAATGCTACTCAACGCCAGAAGTCTAAACCTCAAGATGCATGCACTCGAAACTCTCCTTAGCATGGAGAACATCAATATCTGTGCAGTAACAGAAACCTGGTTCAAGGTTCCCGAGAGCACCCCAGCACTACCAGGTTATACCTCATGCCATGCTTTTCAGCCCCAAAACTTGGACCGAACAACAAAAGGAGGGGGAGTATCAGTATTCGTCAAAGATACCCACACCTCCAGGTCGGTAGCACAGCACAAAGCATCAGAGACTATCTATGTGCAACTAACAATGGGTAAAACTGCCTTCCAGTTTATAGCCTGCTACAGACCACCCTCCCAAACCCAGGAACCCCACTCGGCCTTCCTGAGAACACTGGAAAATATGAAGGTCTCTCCAAACACCATTATATTGGGCGACTTCAACTACCCAAACATAGACTGGGAGCATTACTCTAGCTCTAACACCCTAGCCCAAAGGTTCCTAGAATTTATAAACTCAAATGCTATGGAACAACTTGTTACCACTCCCACAAGAGGGGAAAACATACTGGACCTGGTCATCACCAACATGGGTACTCTATACTCCAGACTAGAAGTGTATCCCTCACTAGTAAGATCAGACCATAAACTAATCTCACTGGATATTCACATCCCGACCCCACCCCCTGCCCAGAAAACCACAGTGAAAAACTTCTCTAAAGCAAATTTCACACACCTCAAAACTGAGGTGGAATCCTTCAAAGCCGCCGAGCCTGTGGAAAATATGGCCCAGACCGCAGAATCCTTTATAAACGCATTCTATGAACACCTTCAGGAATGCATGGATCATGCAATCCCAAATAAAACCAAGACCCAATCCTCCAAAGGCAGGTGGTCTGGTGGACCTTAGCCATAAACAAACTATACAATAGAAGGAGGAAGCTACTACATGATAAAGCAAAATCCCAAAAAGGGAAGGCATCTCTGATCAGTATTAGCAAAAAACTACGGGCACTCATAAAATTGTCTAAGGCCAGCTTCGAGATAAAAATTGCACAGGACACTAAGGATAATCACAAGGCTTTCTTTAGTTATGTTAGGAACCTGGGTGGGAATTCCCAGATATGCTCAGAATTAGTCCAAAATGACAAAAAATACATCGAACCCACAGACATTGCCAACATCCTAGCTGACAGGTTCAGCACAAACTTCTCCCCCACTCCCCACCAAAAGGGCAAATATGTATCCCAGCAGAGTGCTGCCCTCCTGACATCTCAGATGCTCAGGTAAGAGCCGCCCTCTCCAAAGCAAAAAACACAGAATCAATGGGACCAGACGGTGTCCCGGGCTGCATCCTACATGAACTCAAAGAAGAGCTAAACCCACACCTAAAACTACTGCTCAATCTCAGCCTTACTACAGGATATGTACCCAAAGAGTGGCGTACAGCAACAGTGGTCCCTCTCCACAAAGGTGGTGCCTCAATGGATCCTGGAAACTATCGCTCCATAAGCCTGACTAGCTAGGTCTGCAAAGCTATGGAAAGGATCATCATGGACCTCATAAATAAAGATATTGGGGACCTACAGACAATGGATCCTACCCAGTTTGGCTTTGTTAGTGGCAGGTCCTGCCTCTTAAACCTGGTCAATTTCTTTGAAACAGTCACCAAAGCCATTGACGAGGGGAAGGTGATCCACACAGCCTACCTGGACCTTGCAAAAGCCTTCGATACAATACCCCACTCGGGCATTATAGATAAGCTCACCAGCTTAAATATAAACCCCTATGTCACTAGATGGGTTGCAAACTGGCTCAAGGACAGAACCTACATGGTTAGAATTGCTGGAGCCATGTAAGACTCCAAACCAGTTACAAGTGGCATCCCACAAGGCTCAGTCCTGGGACCTCTCTTGTTTGGTATATATTTCTTGGAGGTACAGACCAACATGGAAGGACTGTGGCTGACCAAGTTCGCAGATGACTGCAAACTGGGTGCCATAATCGACTCTCCAGCCGACACAAGCATCCTCCAAAAGGGCCTCATAGAAACAGACAACTGGTGCCAGAGCCATGGCCTCAAGCTAAACGCCAAAACGTGTATAGTCATCCCCTTTGGCAAAAACAAAGTGCCCACAAATTACCACAAAGGTGGTAATCCATTAAGTACAGAAGAAGTCATTAGGGACCTGGGGACCCAAGTTGATAGCAATCTCTCATTTGACAACCATGTGGCCAAAGTGGTTAGAAAAACATTTTATATAGCCCACCTAATCATGAAGGGATTCACATCTAGATCAGGGGAGGTCATCGTGCCTCTTTACTCATCCCTCATCAGGCCCATAATTGAGTACAATGCCCCTTTTGGGATGTACCTTACCAGACACCTGCAGCAACTGGAAAGACCCCAAAAGTACCTCACCAAGAGGATCAAAGGGCTCAAACAGATGCCATATGCTGCCCGGTTAAAGAAACTCCAGCTCTACTCAGTGGCATACCGCCTGCTCAGAGACAATCTGTGCCTGACGTATAAAGCCATGTCCAACCCGGAATTAATGGACATGCTGTACCTCAGAAAATCCAAATCCCATCGAGCTACGCGCTCGAGAGACTTGAACCTCAGCACTGAAATAAATAGGACATGCTGGAGGGACAGATTCATAACCCAGAGGCTCCCTTCACTCTGGAATAAAATCCCAGTCCAGGTTAGGCAGTGTCCCTCATTGACTCTCTTCAACAGGAATCTTGATGAGTGGATGGGAGATAGTAGGTTTATCCCGGGTATCACTTCTGTGTCACTGTTAGACAGAGGCACAGTATACTAACCTCGAAAAAGGGCATAGCAAAATTAATTTAAAATGGGTGGTGAAAGCCAAACACACTCTGGCTAGGCTTATAAATGCCCTAGGGCAGATAGCCTAGTATGAACCTATGAACCTGTTAGTAATACAGCCTATAATCATTTCCATTTGTACATTTTCTTGATTTCCATATTTCTCTGCTTTATACAGACTTTCACAGAAATTCCTAAATATTTCTAATACTTCTACAGGATCCCTTGTTATCTTCCTTGTTATAGGCTTCCTAAGCTCGGTGACAGCCCTTTCTACTTTCTGTTGCCTGAGTTTTTATGCTAAAAGTTTTTGTGCTGTAGAGTTACTATCAAAAAGCAGCTGCTTAGCAGCTATCTTCCTAAACTCATGCATATTATCGATGTAATCCCTTATTTTCTGTTTAGCATTCTGCAGTTGGTCCTCTTCTTGTTCTGTGAGATTCTCCCTATTTTGTAATTCTTTAACATTTGTCAGTGTCTCTAAAGAATTCTTGTTACTTCTTAATCATATCTCCCTTTCATTTATTTCCACCTATTTTTAAATTCCACTTTAATTTCATTCCACTCCCTAGCTATATTTTCAGAAGGAATCTCTATTTTCTTTAATACCTCCTGAATAATTTCCACTACCCATTCCTTAAATTCCTATATTTTCAACAGATAGGTGGGAAAGTTATCTAACCACATAGAAGCAGTGTTTTCAGCCTTGGATAATACATTGTTTCTGGAAGATTTGGGTGGGAGGTGTGGATGCTGATAAGAGTTCTGGGCAAGGGGGAGGTGAAGTTAAAGCTAAATTTATCTGCTAGAAGACTGGCTATGTCTTCAGGCTTAGACTATGTAATATCATTTACCATAAGCTTGGTGGAATTTTGAACATTATTTCTAAGATTTGTAAGATAAAGAAACAGTGGAAAATGCAGAAGCTTTGAATCCAAAAGGCAGAGCACGGATTGTTTATTTAGTAGTGAGCGCTTTCGGTAGGGAAGTTTTCCCCACCTTCCTCAGACTAAGTCTTTTAGTCTGAGGAAGGTGGGGAAAACTTCCCTACCGAAAGCGCTTACTACTAAATAAACAATCCGTGCTCTGCCTTTTGAATTCAAAGCTTCTGCATTTTCCACTGTTTCTTTTTGTTTCTGGTCGTTGTGATTTCTTATTTTACAAGATTTGTAAGATATTTAAAAAGACTTTGCAATTACCTTCATAGGATCACAAGATGATAGGAGGTTACTAGGCTAATTGCCCTAGGGTCTTTACAAGCCTAGCCAAATACAACTCCTGATCCCTAGAATATCAAGGTATTAAGCAGAATTAAGTTAACAACTATTGCCCCTGTCCAAGAGGGACACAGGTGAAACTCCCAGGGTGAATTTGTAGTTTCTCATCCAGTCATCCAAATTACACTTAAATAAGGTCAGCGATGGCCTCTGTTTCATCTGAACTGGAAGTTTGCTCCAAAGGAGAGGTAACTTCTGAGAGACATATCTGTCTCTCCAGCAAGTCCTGTTGATGTCACATATTAGGTTGAGTTCCCTAGAGTGAGTGCATCTTATACCATTTGATTTAGGAATGTGCATAATTTTCATTAGAGCAGGATCTGAGATCACTTCATATGCAAGGCAGAGGTCACCTCTGAGCAGTTCGTAAGGCACAGAATATAGTGACAGTGATTTCTGTCTGTAAACATATGACATATATTGAAGCCCCTGAATTTTCTTTGTAAGAAACTTCTGAAGTCTTTCCAGTTTCTGCAGGTGCCTGGTAAGGTACATACCAAAGGTAGAACTGTACTCTATTATTGGCCCGATGAGTAAGGAGTAAGGGGGGTTATAACCGCTTTTGTCCTGGATGCAATGCCTTTACTTATGAGGTGGGTGACATAGAAAGCCTTTCTTACCACTGTGGAGACATGGTGATCAAAGGAAAGGTTGCTGTCAACAGGTGTGCCCAAATCTCTCACCACTGATTGCATGCTTAGGTTGCTACTAATGTAGCAATCTGCAGGGAGGTTACCCTTGCCAAAGGGGATGATAATGCATTTTTCTCATTGAGTTTTACCCCATGACTTTGGCACCACTCCTTTGTCTGTGAAAGTCCCTCTTGTAGGATGTTGACACCATTTAGGGACTTGATGACTGCACCCACTTTTCAATCATCAGCAAACATTGTCAGCCATAGACCTTTTGTTTTAGCCCCAACACTGATCCCTGTGGAACACCACTGGTTATGGGTCTGCTGGTAGAAGCAGAGTCACCTATTTTGACTGTGTGAGTTATATCGGTGAACCAGTTTGCAACTCACCTGACAATAGACAGGTTGCTCTCCAGCTGGGTGAGTTTATCAATGATGCCTGTGTGGGGAATAGTATCAAAGACCTTGGCCAGGTCCAGGTAGGCCATATGCACAGATTTGCCTTCATCCAGGGCTTTGGCGAATGTCTCAAAGAAGTCCACCAAGTTCAAGAGGCAGGATCTCCCTTTAATGAAGCCAAACTGGGTTAGGACAAGTATTTGGAGGTCTCCTTTATCTTTGTTGATAAGGTCCATGATTATTCTTTGCAGAGCCTTGCTGATTAGGTTGCTCAGGCTTATGGGCCTATAGTTTCCAGGGTCAGTGGAGGTGCCTCCTTTATGCAATGGGATGATGGTTGCTGTTTTCCATTCACCAGGTACAAAACCACTGCTTAGACTGTGGTTAAAAAGAGTATCCAGTGGTGCAGCTAGTTCCTGTTTTAATCCAGTTAGAACACAGCCTGGGATATTGTCAGATCCCAGAGAGACTGTGTTTTTGGCTTTGCAGCGAGTGTTTATAACCTGCTCCTTGGAGATACTAGGTGGAGGGCAGGTGGTAGGGATGCTTTGGGGGATATGTGGCAGGGACAGGGGGTGACATTTTCACTGAACCTGTCAGCTAGCAGGTTAGCTATTTCTGCAGGTTCAGCATATGTGGTACCATTAACAACTAGTTCTGTGCAGATCTGGGTTTTTCCTTTAAGGTTTCTAACATAGCTAATGAAGGCCTTATGGTTATCCTTAGCAAATGGGGCTAATTGGGATTCATAGTTACATTCAGAATACCTTATGAAGTGTCTTATTTGCTTGTTTAAGCCACGGAATGAATGCTCCAATTCAGAGACCGTTCCTTCCGGCTCTTGGGCAGCAATTTCTTTATCTTATTGTATAACCTGTTAATGGTGAATGTCCACCAGGCAGGCTTGTTCTTTCTTGAGGACCTTGTTTTGATCATATCCATTATGGCTGAGTCCATACATTTTTATAGATGCTTATACAAGACACTGCTGTAGATTTCAGTATAGGTGCCCATGCCATCAGTGAGGGAAGGGGATATGAAGCTATTAATGCCATCACTTATTAGGTTGCAATTGGCTTTGGAGAAGTTTTTTAATCTAGTTGCTGCTAATGGGGAGGGGTCAGATGTTATTGTTACATCTAGTGAGACTGATTTGTAATCAGACCTTACTAGGGAGGGTAGCACACATGGGGTGGTACAGCGATCACCCATGTCAGTGTGCACCAGATCCAGAATATCTGGGTCACTTGTGAGGATGTCATCCAACTGGTCCAGGGCATTGGAGTTGATGAGGTCCAAAAACGTTTGGGCAAGTGTGTTAGTACATGTATAATTTACCCAATCTATGGACGAGTAGTTAAAGTCACTTAAAACCAGGGTTTTTTTTTGTATCATGAGTGATTTAAGTAGATGCAAGTATGCAGTGTGGGTATCCTGGTTCATGGAGGGATCCTACAACTGACAATAACATGGAGAGTAGTCTTACCTACAGTCAATTGGACCTGAATTAGTTCAAGGGAATTGTTTTGTTTAACCAACCTAAAGGTGTATTTATCTTTGATGAATATTTGTACTCTGCCTCCTTTTGTACTCGCACTTTCAGTTTGTGATCTGAATGTGTAGAAGGCATTATAACCCAGTATGACTGAGGTGCTTTCCACGGTCTTAAACCAAGTCTCTGTGACTGCACATATGTCAGCAACTTCTTATGTGAGGGCTGCTCCCAGTGAGTGCAGTTTTAGGTTTAGACTCCTAGCATTTAGCAGAATAACCTTGAGGTTTCTTTTTGAAGATATTTTTACATTAGGAAGTTTGTTGTTGTGACATTTCCTAAAAAAAAGGCACTATGGGGGAATGTCTATAAAAACAACACTATACCGGGTACCACACAATAACGTCTTTATTTAAACAAACAAAATGTATAAAAGAGAGGTGAGCACTTTTGCAACCCTAGTTGCTTCATCAGACATAGATATAAAACTCTCTGTTGCTTATATACTTGTACACTCAATTAACTCTCAATTAATGATGTCATCCATTTAAGGAAATTTAAAGTTGTATTCAACCAAGATACATTGCCAAAGCTGCTATAAAATGACCACATAAAAAATATATAAACATATAAACATGATAAAAGGTATAATTTATATGATATAACTGTGTGTATATCATGTATAAATAAGTGGTGTATCTATAAATAAAATATAATAATAATGTATGATATAAAAGATGTGTATATATGTGTGTGTCTAAAAAATACATATGTATAAAATGTATAAAATGTATAATGTATAGATATTGATGTAAAGGGAAAGTAAATGTATAAAGATTAAAAATGTTGTATAAAATGTTATTTGTGTGGGAGACGTCTTGCTTTGAGAAAAGGAACTAAGGATGTGGACCCATTTAGCCCTGGATATTTATCAGCATTAAGCTTTATAATCCATCTTTGTTCGCAACTCTCAGTAAAATTTTCTATATCTCCTCCTCTCATATTCCTATAGATACGTTGTAAAACAAAAAACTTGAAAGAGTGTGAGGAGTCTGTGTTCATAATATGTTTAGCGAGTGCATTAGTTTTCTTATTGTTTCTGATGTCCCGTATGTGTTCTAAAATTCTGTCCTTCAGATTTCTATTGGTCTTCCCAACATAGAAGACATGACATTTTTGACAGAAACAGTAATACACCACATCTGTGGTCTTACAATCAGCGTATGTATAAAAATAGAGTTCAAAGTTTCTCATAGCATGAACATATGGATTATTGCAATATATATGCACACAGGCAGTGCATGACCTACTAGGAAAAGTACCTTGACGTGTAGAAACACAGGCAATCTTCTTGGTGTCTTTATTACATAAATGTTGTTTAAGTGATAAATTATTCCTAAAGCTGAATCTGGGTGCATTACCAACAATTGAATGTAGGCTAGGAATTTCTTGTAAGATGTGCCAGTGCTTTTTAATGGTATCTGTGTATTGATTCACATTACTTGCAAACTGAAACACTGCTCTAAAACCAGAGTTTTGTGTACCAGTAGCATTGTTATTATAAGAACTGTTAACAGCTGATGTTTGAAAATACAGTTTACATCTTGAGTCCCTCATAGACCAAGCATCGGATATAGTTTTATCTATTTCATCAGTATGATATCCTCTTTCTAAAAAATCAGCTTTTAAATCCCTTAAAGCTAATGTAGCATCATTGTCATTATTGTGTAGTCTGAGGGTTCTATACACTTGTCCTTTCAGTACGTTTCTTGGAATGTGTCTTGGATGCATACTGGTTTTATGTAGATATGTATTTTTTCTAGTGGGTTTGTGGAAAATCTTGCTCTTAAGGCACATTAAATCTGATTTACTTATATGTACATCTAAAAATTCAATCTCGGACATAAAGAAATGATGTGTAAATTTCAGAAAATCAGTAGTTGTATGTAAATAATTCACAAAAGATATAAATTCCGAGTTGTTGCCTTTCCACAACAAAAACACATCGTCCACAAAACGCACATACCATGATACTTGGTGTATAAAGGGATTTCTTTCAGAGAGGATATTTGTTTGTTCCCAACATACTAATGCTAAATTAGCGTAGCTATTTGCACATGGAGTGCCCATCACTACTCCAACTTGTATAAAAAATTGTTCTTCAAAATAAACAACATTGTTCTCCAATATAATTTCTAACAAGTTACAGATTAGTTGAACTCTATCATTGGTGAAACATCTATTTACTGTTAAAAAAATTCTGATCATGTCAATGCCCCATGCATTTGGAATGCTGGTGAATAATGACTCTATGTCCATTGTAACTAGAGCAAAGTCCTCATCCTCTGTAAAACTCTCCATCTTGTTGTGTAGTTTCTCAAGAAACATTTTAGTGTCCCTTAGGATAGTATGACAGTTCTCCAATAGTCCATGTAGTGTGCCTTCAACAAAAATAGATAGAGGCTCAGTACACCAACCAGCCCCTGATACTATAGGGCGCATCGGTGGTGAAGCTCTGTCTTTATGAATCTTGGGCAGGCCATAGATTTTTGGAATAGTTGGATTTAAAACAGTAAAATATTTAAACAATGCTTCATCTATCAAACCAGTAATAAGTAAGTCAAACATCAAAAATGAAACCTTATCAATAATAGCATTTACCATCACTCTAGAGATCAATCTATAGGTCTCATTATTAAACAAAAGCTTATGCATTTGTTGCAAATAGAGTTGTTTATCTAAAAGAACAATGCTTCCACCCTTGTCTGCCTGTTTAATGACTAGAGATTGTAAATTCTTCAATTCTTTTAATGCTCTTTGCTCATTAATGGTGAGATTATTATAATAATATTCATTCAGACCATCTTCATGTATCTGCCTAAACGAAGTTTCACAAATATCCAAAAATCTTTGTATACTAGGGGGAGTATTAGGAATAAATGTGCTAGGGTGCTTATACACATTAATAACGTTGACATCATTGTTAGGGAACATAACTTTAATGATAAATTTCTGCCAAGTAACTTTAAGTCTTGTATCATTTCAGTTAAATTTGCTTTTCTAGCTGGTATAAATGATAAACCTTTACTTAATAGATTTGACTAATCAGGAGTTAGGGTAAATGAAGAAAGGTTCATAACCAAACCTGTGTTTAGGTCCTTCTCCTCTTCGGTGATTGAACTGCACCATCCATTGAAATTGCGTGGAATGGCTGCCCTTTGTGTTGTTGGTTCTTCATCCGAGTTCTGTGGGGCAACGGGACCTTCAGTGTGTAGTCGCCCTTCTTGCTGGCATCTAAAAACCGCTATCTGTGTTTCCAAGTATCTTGCTATTGGGCCTCACTGCTTTAGTGTTTGTAATAGATGGCATAGCTGTTAACGACGTGGGTACACGAGTTTTCTTGGGAATAGCTCCAGATTTAGTGGCATTATCATCCGAAGAACTCGACTGATCAGCAGGGCGCTCTGCAACATGTAGAACCATGTTAGCGTTGCTCTCATCACGCACACTAGTAGTTACTGCAGCCGGAAAACCTGTTTAGTGCTTTCATTTAAAGGGGAAGTATGATAGCCATTTTTTGTTTGTTATATATTTACACTATGGGGGAATGCAGGAGCCTTAGCCAGTAACCAAAATACCAGAGGTGAGTGATGAAAACCATCTCAGGCAAAACAGTGTGATCTATCTACCATGTCATCCCAGGCTGACAGAATGACACCAGGAACTAAGCCACTTGTTGAATTCAATAATTTTTTGTTTCTATTGAGGTATTATCTTAGGTGAATGTGGCATGCTGCTCAAGGCTGAAGACATACCTGCCTGAGATGGGTCTATATCATATGATCAAAGTTCCAAAACTTCGAATTATTAAAGGACGAATTTTAATGATCGAAGTCTCGGAACTTCGAACACACATAAAAAAAAAAAGTAAAAACAGTAAAAAAAAAATCGATCATATGATAAGAAACCGTCTGAGACATATATTAGGAGAGCTCAGTCATGTTTCTCTGCATGTAGTCCAGTGAGGTATGTCTCAAGTAATTCACACCAACATGAACTATGATGTAGTCATAATAGTACTTGTTGTGGAGAGACTTGAGTGTGTGAGTGATCTGGCAGATCCTGGCACCCGACAGACAGCTAACCATAACCTTCTTCTTGTCCAGCCTGGTGAGTGGGATTTCTTTGTGTCTTACAATTGAATTGTCTATGACCAAAAAATTTGGTTTAGATGTGCTTTGTCTTAGGGGATTGTTTGGTGAGACAGTTGTGCTTGTGTATTGAGTGCTGTAGTTTCTGTATTAGGTGTAGCATGTCTGTGTTTTGGAGGTCTCTGGTGTTTAGGTAAATTTCTGGTGAGTACCTCCACTTATGGTGGTTTATGTGTTGAGGGTGTGGTTTCTGCAGGAAGTGTAGTATGTGGGCTGACAACCTGTTCAGTGCCACAGTTCTTTGAACGAGAGACCAAGGATTCCCAATTCTTAGTGTATATGCATCTCTCTCAAATTCAGTTTGAGTGGTTTAGGAGTAGTAGGTTGTCAGTATACATGAGGCAGTTGCTACATTGCCTCAGGACACCCATGTCAATTAGGCTGACAGGAGATGCAGAGGAGAACTGACCATCCATAATACTAGGTGTAAATTTGCTTACTTTAATGAGGAAGGATGTGGTTTAATCGGGGTCTTAATGCAGGGTCTGTACTAATGGGGCTCTCAAGTGGTACGAGACTATTAGAGACCAGGAGATTTCAGTTAAAGTGGCAAATGCTGTAGAAAGCCCAGCTGAGGTGCTATCTGAGCAGCTAAGTAAATTTAAGGGACTCCTCAGTTGGAGCATGGGCAACTTCTAAGGGAAAATAAATCTACTTTAGCTTTTACGTCTATAACCACCAATGGTTACCCCCACTGCACGGTGCTGTGAGAAGGTGAGCTATGTGGAAACAGATGCCTTACATTGCTCAGATGAAGATAGTAGAGCAGTGGCTGGTCACCAAACTCTGTAAAGCTGTGGTATGTATGTGTTGCTACTCTCAAATCATATCAAGCTTTGGATGATTTATTCAGGGTCCAAAGTGCTCTAATAGCCTTAGCAGGAATTTTTGGCATTTGCAGAAGTAGATTTGTTTTTATGTGCAATAAGCTTTTTCCTTTTATTGTAGAGCCTGTTTATAGTAGGGTATCACCATATGGGTTTATTCAAAAACTTGGTGTTGTATTTATTTTGGAGGGGAACAGATGCTTCTATGCAGATATCTACATGGTCATAGAACTTGGTGGTGAAGCATTCTGTATTTGTAACAAGGTCCTCAAGGTGGAAAGGGAAACTGAATTTGTCATGTCCTCATTCAGTTTTAATAGATTTGCTTTGGCATAATCTCTGAATAATGAGTTATTGGAGCTGAACATCCTTCCTGCTTCAGTATTATGGTGAATGTGTCTGATTTATGGTCTGATTTGACTACAGAGTGTTACCTACATATACACGCTTGGGCACGCTCGGGCACGCTTGCACACACAAACACACACACACACACACACACACACACACACACACACACACACACACACACACACACACACACACACACACACAGATGCACACACACGCACACACAGATGCACACAAGCATTTCGTTTCCAGATAGTTGTTTAATTGAGATTGTGTGACACAAAGTTTTGGAAAATTGGTAATCAATCATTTTTTACATAGACTATCTCCTTCACCCTCTGCACATAACCTGCTGTCTATATGTATTTCTGATGCAAAATGAAAAAAATTATTTTGCACTCAAAACTGTTCATGCAAATCAACTCTTTATATACTCACCCTGTCCCCGAAGATGGAAATAGTTCAGCTATGCTTAAAATTGGTGCTTTTAGGTCACACTAGCATGTAGTTGACCTAATACAAATCACATGTATTTTTTTAAAGAATATACCATACAGGACAGACAGTAGTCCCCTGGTCCCAGTATGTAGTGTGCACAATATCTCTCAACTCCCTCCTGTCCAAGGAAACCTAAAGACCTACTGATGACACCTTCATTACCTCAAAGACCACAATGTTAAACTGTTTTCCCCAGGAGTAAAGTGAAATATATCACCTTTAAGTGCATCCCGCACAGTCTCGCTCAACTCCCTCCCATTCAAGGAAACCTAAGTTAACAAACTCTCTAATCAAATTCAAACAACTCTGCAACTCAGTGAAGAAACTAATAACTAAAGACCGTAAGATGTATTACTAGAAACTCCAATCAGAACATAACTCTAACCCCAAAAAGTTCAGGAATTGCATTTCCTCCCTTCTAAACCCTGGTAGAAAAGATCATCTATGCCCTAACTCAAACTCCCCAGACCATGAAATTGCAACTAATTTCAACACTTTTTTTATTGACTGCATACCATACTAACCACATACTTTCCCATCTTCTCTCTCTCTTAGTCCCCCATCCACTGCTTTTCCCTCTAACACTCCATTTTTCAGTCTTAAACCTATCCCCACCAGCAGCAGAAATAAACTCCTCCTTAAGCTAAAGCCTTGCTCCTATGTACCTGATAATCTGCCTCCATCCTTCCTTAAGATAGCTGCAGACAGCTTTGTCCTCCCAATTTTCATTATTCTCAACAGATCCATCCAAGAAGATTATGTCCCTTCATTTTGGAAAAAAGCTTCTGTCACCCCTCTCCACAAAGGTGGCAATAACACTGACACAACTAACTTCCATTCTATAGCTATTCTCTCACCTCTTTCTAAAATCCTTGAAAAGTGCATTCATCACCAACTCTTGCCATACCTAACACACAATGATCTTCTTACCCCAACACAACATGGTTTCAGGCCTGGCCACAGCACTACCACTGCTGTTCTGTCCTTCCTTGATGCCATTAATCATGCTCACGACTCTGGTTAAATCATATCCACCCTTAGATCTCTACAGAGCCTTTGACATTGTCTCACACCCTCTACTTTTATCTCAACTTCCCTCCCTCAATTTCTCTCCATCCTCCATAGCCAGGTTTACAAGCTATCTCTCCAACACACAACAAGCTGATAAATAGAAAACTTCCATTTCAAATTTTCTGAACAATCCCTCAGGCATCCCCTAAGGCTCTATTCTTGGCCCCTTACTTTTCAACATTTTCATTAACAGCTTTCCCAAATCCATAGGTAATGCTACACTGATACAGTATGCTGATGATTCCACAATCATCTGTGCAGCAAACTCTCCCTATGAAAACTTCAGAAATCCCAAACAGCCTTCTCCAATACTGAAACTTGGATGCTAAACAACCATCTCGCTCTCATCATCATCATCTTCTTTCGGCTGTTCCCGTTAGGGGTCACCACAGCAGATCATCTATTTCCATTTCTTCCTGTTCTCTGCATCTTGGTCTGTCACACCAACCACCTGCATGTCCTCTCTCACCACATCCATAAACTTTATCTTAGGCCTTCCTCTTTTCCTGTTACCTGGTAGCTTCATCCTTAGCATCTTTTTCCCAATATACTCAGCATCCCTCCTCAGCACATGTTCAAACCAATGTAATCTTGCTTCTCTGGCTTTGTCTCCAAACCTTCCAACCTGGGTTGACCCTCTAATATTCTTATTACCAATCCTGTCCACCCTCGTCACACCCAGTGCAAATCTTAACATCTTTAACTCTGCCACAGCCAGTTCTAACTCCTGCCTTTTTGTCAATGCCACTCTCTCCAACCCATATTCAACCATCTCGCTCTCAATGCTAACAAAACAAAAATCATGATATTCTCTCCTTCAAGAAATTTCACCATAGATAAAAGCTCCTTTAAAATAAAAAGCCACAATAGCAGTTTAATCAATATTGTACCTCTCACCAAACTACTCAGAGTCACCATTGATTAACATTTAAAATTAGATATCCACATCCAAAATAATATTAAAAAAAAACACCAAAAATTAGGTCTGCTGTATAGACAAAATCGCTGTCTAACCACATCTACCAGACATACTCTAGCCTCCTCCTACCTGCTCCCTTCTCTTATGTATGGTGCCACTGTACTTATCTCCAGCTTTGCCTAAAAAAACAAACTGGAAGCCTGCTATAATAAAGTCTGTAAATCTGCTACAAGGTCCAAATACTCCACTCATCACTGCCATTCCCTCCACTCCCTAAACTGGCTTGAGCTTTCTAATTACCTGAAATTCATACAACTCACCACTGCTCACAAACTCATATTCCAACCATCAATCTGCCCTTCTCTTTCATCTATCTTAACTCCTTACCTCCCCAGTCATACTATTAGATCTGAAAACCAAAACTTCCTTAAAATCTATAAAACCCTTCGCCCTCCTAGCTAATTACTTCTATCATGCTCCTTAGATAAATTATTGAATTCTCTCCCCTCTCCCGCTGCTGTACTCATGACCATGTTAATTTCAAATCTCTCCTCCATTCTTACATTAGCTCAAACTGGGACTGTTCCTGCTACCTTCCAACCTAAATTGCACTGTTGTCTCTTTCAAACCTTCCTTCAATCTCATCTACTACCACCTCTGATCACTAACATTATTGTTAGAACAAACACTAAACTTGTATTAACACCTTATGACTTGTACTTTTAAATATATTATCTGTATTACTTTTTATTTTATCTATATTTTAATATTTGTGTTTTATTAAACATATACTCCCTGATTTTGTATTTTAAATTGTATATTTATGCTTTTGTTTATTGTATATTCCATACTTTACTTATGTTATATTCTGTTAACTGCTATTGGAGATTTTCTCCCAGGGCCTTCACTAAAAATAGGCTCTACTTGGCTCAGTGGACTTCCCCGGTCATCAAACTGGAAATGAATTAATACATTTCAGAAAATAAAACTGAGAAAACTTTACTTCAAGTCTAATTGGATTTGCTTTATCTTTAAAGCCTTCCAGGTGGGAAAACCCCTGATTGCTTTCAGAGAACAGTATGTCGTAGCCAATTTCTCTTTTTTTTCTGTTCTCTCAGCCAGTCCTCTTCCATTAGACTGTCACCAGTTTCTCTTTGTCAGATTGTTTTCATGGAAACATGAAGACCAGCTGTAGAATTGCTATTAAGTATACATGAATTTGCTAGAAAAAAGCCTCATAATATTCAATATTCTTTTGCATTTACTTGCTCTCTCTTAAAACTAATCAATCTAGTCATTTCCCTATGCAAGAATGAGAAAAAGCAAATAATTTTTTATTTTGTCATGCCTTTTAACCATGCTCTTTTTTTACATTGCGTTGCCTATATTTCTCAAAACTGTACAACAATAAAGACAGAACTGAGGAGAAAAAGAAAAACAGCACCTCTTTACAACCCCCATTACACGTAATAATAGCATGCAAAAAAACATACTCCACAGATACACTACTATTAAGAAAAGAAACTGTTTTCTTTACTTACAGTTAGCTTTCTCCCCTCTTCCCCCCCCCAAAGCATTTTTCCAAACATTAATGACACGAAGTAGGGCATATACTTTACAGTCCCCCAAAAATCCAACAAATTTTGAAAAAGTCCAATATTTCTAGATTTTTTGTTCTGTCATATTTTACAAATATAACTATTACATTGAAATCCCACATTACTACTGGTTTTATCACTGTTCTTCTTCTTCACCGAAATCCTGCCTCTGTTTCATTTCCTACGTACTCTCGATTCTTCTTGTCAACTCTCATGCTCCCTTCCTTCTCTCCAACATTTTCTGTTGAAATACTGGAAAGGGTTTCACAGGTACAGTCTCTCTGTGATCTCTATTAACAGAAGAATAAGAAGCAGAATCTCCTTCTGTTTCACAGCTCACTTTTTGTTGGACAAACTTTTGTATTTCCTCCTTAGCATGCACTTCATCAAAAAATTATTTTATCCCTCCAGGGAAGAATACCTTAAAGACAGCTGGATGCGGCAGTTTGAATCTAACACCTGCATCTTGACATTCTCTGAATAGTGGAATGAATTTATTCCTGTTCTGCCTGGTGTACAATTAGTAATCATTCTCCACAAACACTCTGCTGTCTACCACTTTTAGTATTTTTTCGTCTGCCACAGTTGTGACCAAATCAACTCCTTCTCCTAGTAGGATTGCATCTTTACTATTAAAGGCCTAGGTTGCTTTCTTATAGCTAGGTTTGGAGCATACTCATGATGTGCACTTTCAACTAGCAACTCCTGCTGTGGAATACCATTTGAGTTGCTTATTTATGCTTTCATAAAATGAATGCAGTCTATTCCTTCTAGCTTCTCTGGTATAGCTGATAATCAAGTTTTTCCCTATGTGCTTTGTCCTCTAATTCTATTATTTTTTGAAACATCTCTTCCTGGACAGTCTCAAATTCAGACAGTCTTTTCTTCATTTCACCCCGATTTTTGCAGCTTTATCATCTCATCTGAATATCTGTTTAAAGCTTCCATTTTTCCAGCCTTTTGTTGTTTGTGTTGATATTATTTTAACCAGGTCTGTACGCAGCTGTCTTGTATCTTACTGTAGGTTATTGGAAGCCATGTCTGAAGGTAGCATTGCTTTTTAGTGAACAGCTGCAGATTTTTTCCCAGTCAGTGTTACTTCCTCACTTTTTTGTAGCTCATTTTTTACCAGGTCTTCTGTATTTCTTTATTCCTGTCATCCAAGAAGTCCACTTACCATCCAGTTACTGAAATTTACTCATAAACACAAGTCTACTTGCCTTCTCTGCTGAATTTCTGTTTCACACTGGGAGAGTTAGAAACAAGCTGTTACTCAGAGTGGAGCCATCTTGTAAGTTATGTTTACAGTGATTTTTGTCATTGTTTCCTAGCCTATGGTCACAACATCTGTCCTCAATTTATTTTGCAGGAGCTCTGCCACAAGTTCCTAACATACAAGTTTACTGAAATGTTGTCATTGTTTCATAGCTTGTGGTCCCTACATCTGACCTCAATATTGCATCAGCTCTGTTGCCATTGTTTCCTTCCTGTGTTTACTACATCTGACCTTGATATTGCAACAGCTCTGCCACAAGGACCTAACTTACACGTTTACTCAGAATTTTGCCATTGTTTCCTAGTCTGCAGTCATTATGTATGACTTCAATATTGCAGGAGCTCTTCCAGAAGGCCCTAAATTAAAGGTTTACCGAGACTTTTGTCATTGTATCATAGTCGTTTGTAAATATGTCTCAGCCTAATATTACAAGAGCTATGCCACCATTTCCCTATCGTACAAGTTTACTGAGACTTTTGTTATTCTTTCCTAGTGCGTGGTCACTATATCTGACCTTGGTATTGTGGGAGCTTTGCCACAAGACCCTAACCTGCAAGTTTACTGAAACTTTTGTCATTGTTTCCTAGTGTTGCTCATCTTGTGTATTCAAATAAGACAATGAGCCTGGGTGTTCATTTAAGTCATTTATTACATAGGTTCGTAGGTTTATAGGTGGGTACTAGGCTATCTGCCTGAAGGCATTTATAAGCCTAGCCAGAATGTGTTGGCTTTCGCTGCCCCCTTAGATTAGTTCCCTGTGCCTCTGTCCAGCAGAGGAACTGAAGTGATCCCCGAGGTAAACTTTCTGTTTTCCATCCACTCGTCAAGGTTTCTTTTGAAGAGTGATGGCGAGGAGCTCTGCCTAATGTAGATTGGGATCTTGTTCCAAAGCATGGGAAGTATCTGAGACAGGAATCTATCCCTCCAGCACATATTTATTGTTGTGGTGAGGCTTAGATCCCTAGAACATGTGGCTCGAGGGGATAAGGTTTTCTTTAGATGGAGCATGTCTATCAATTGTGTGTTGGACATGGCCTTGTATGTCAGGCAGAGATCACCTCTGAGTAGGCGGTATGCAACAGAGTACAACTGGAGTTTCTTCAGTTGAGCTGCATAGGGCATCTGTTTGAGGCCAGTGATCCTCTTGGTGAGGTACTTCTGTGGTCTTTCCAGCTGTTGCAGGTGTCTTGTAAGGTACATCCCAAATGGGGAGTTGTACTCTAAGATGGGTCTGATGAGTGATGAGTGATGAGTAGAGGGGCACAATGACCTCTTTTGATCTGGATGTGAACCCTTTTGTGATTAGGTTGGCCACATAGAAGGATTTTCTAACCACTTTGGCAATGTGATTATCAAAGGTGAGATTACTGTCTACTTGGGGTCCTCAGATCCCTTATTACGTCTTCCGTATTTAGGGGACTACCACTTATGTGGTAGTTTGTGGGTACTTTGTTTTTTCCAAAGGGGATGACTATGCACTTTTTGGTATTTAGCTTGAGGCCATGATTTTGACACCAGGTATCCGTCTCAATGAGACCCTTTTGGAGGATGTCTGTGTCAGCCGGAGAGTCAATTATAGCCTTTTGTTTGCAATCGTCTGCGAACTTGGTCAGCCATATTCCTCCTGTGCTTGCCTGTACTTCTGAGAAGTATATGCCGAAGAGGAGGGGTCCTAGGACTAAGCCCTGGGGAATGCCACTTGAAAACGGTTTACAGTCAGACTTAGCTCCCGCAACTCTCACCATGTGGGTTCTGTCCATGAGCCAGTTGGCAATCCATCTTGTGATTTAGGGGTTTATGTTCAGGCTGGTGAGCTTGTCTATAATACCAGAATGGGGAATGGTATTGTAGGCCTTTGAGAGGTCTAGGTAGGCTGTGTGATCCACCTTTCCCTCATCTATAGCCTTGGTAACTGTCTCAAAGAAGTCCACCAGGTTTAGAAGGCATGATCTGCCCTTAACAAAGCCAAACTGGGTAGGGTCCAGTGTTTGGAGGTTCCCAATGTCTCTGTTAATGAGTTTCATGACGATGTGCTCCATAGCCTTACAGACCAAGCTAGTCAGGCTTATAGGGTGATAGTTCCCGGGTTCTGTTGTGGCTCCACCTTTATCGAGCAGAATAACCATTGCTGTGCGCCACTCTATGGGTATGTAGCCTGTGGAGAGGCTGAATTTGAACATTGTGTTTAGGTGAGGGGTTAGTTTGTCTTTGAGCTTGTGTAGGATGCAGCCTGGGACACTGTCCGGTCCCATTGATGATGTGTTTTTGGCATTGGAGAGGGCTATTTTAACCTGAGTGTCTGTGATTTCAGGGACTCTACATTCTTCTGGTATGGTTATGGGCCCTTTTGGGGGTGAGAGGGCGGTGAAGTTTGCGCTGAATCTGTCTGCCATGATGTTGGCGATATCGGTCGGTTCAGTGTATTTTGTGCCATTCTGCACTAACTCATAGCAGATCTGAGCATTGCCACTTAGATTCTTGACATAGCTAAAGAATGCCTTGTAGTTATCTTTGGAGTCCTTGGCAATTTTTCTTTTAAAGCTTGCCTTGGATTATTTTATAAGGGATCATAGTTTCTTCCTGATACTGATCATGGATGTCTTCCCTTCTTGGGATTTTACTCTTTTCTGTACTTGTTTCCTCCTTCTATTGTATAGCTTGTTTATGGCAGGAGTCCACTAGACTGGTTTCCTTTTCTTGGAGGAGTGAGTCTTAGTTTTGCTTGGGATGGCACGATCCATGCATTCTTGTAGCTGCCCATAGAATGCATTAGTAAAGGATTTTGCAGCTTGGACAGTGTTATCCTTCAGCATGAGGGCTTTGAAACTTTCCACATCGGTCTTAAATAACGTAAAGTTTGCTTTTGAAAAGTTTTTCATGGTGGCTTTCTTGTCCAGGGGTGGGGGCAGAATATGGATATCCAAAGTGATTTGTTTATGGTCAGATCTAACCAGCAAGGGGTTGACCTCTGGAGTGGAACACCGGTCGCCCATGTTGGTGATGACCAGGTCCAATATGAGTGTTGACCAGTTGAACCAGGGCGTTTCAGTTTATAAATTCTAGGAAATGTTGGGCAAGGGAGTTAGTACTTGAGTAGTTCTCCCAGTTAATGTTTGGGTAATTGAAATCACCCAATATTAGGGTGTTTGGTAAGACCTTTATGTTTCCCAGTGTTTCCAGAAATGTGGAATGGGGGTCCTGGGACATGGTGGGTGATCTGTAGCAAGGTACAATTTGAATTGCAGTTTTGTCCATTGTAAGTTGCATGTGGATGATCTCTGAAGCATCGTGCTGTGACAGTAACCAGGAGGTGTGGGTATCCTTGATGAATATGGATACGCCCCCTCCTTTTGTATTTCGGTTTGGGGTCTGTGGCCGAAATGTATGGTATGAGTTGTAGTCTGGTAGTGCTGGGGTGCTCTCTGGAGCCTTAAACCAGGTTTCTGTTACTGCACATATATCGATTTTCTCCATACTGAGGAGTGCCTCGAGTGTGTGCATTTTGAGGTTTAGACTTCTGGCATTGAGTAGCATTACCCTCAGTTTTTTTGTTACTTGTGCTATTTACAGCAGTGTGTATGTCTTTTGAGCCTTGCCTAAAAAAGGCACTATAGGGGTGGCAAGAGCCTTGGCAAGTATTCGAAAGCCTAAGGGTGACAGGTGCAAGCCATCTCTAGCGAAGCAGCATGGCTTGTCGAGCATGTCATCCCAGGCAGACAGACACTAGATCCCCTTTGAATGACACCAGAAACTTAGCCAATTGTTGAAATCGAGAATATTTTCTTTATACCGTGGTATCATTCTTGGTGATGGCAGGATGCTACTCAGGGTCGGGGTCATATCGGCCTGGGCTACATGATCAGAGAACTCTTCCATGTCTCTTTTCATGTAGTCCAGGGAGGTACCGGCTCAGGTCATTCACACCAACATGGACAATGACAGAGTCATATTTGTACTTGTTCTGGAGTGACCTGAGTGCTTGTGTTATGTGGTGGATCCTGGCACCCGACAGGCAGCTAACAGTAACCTTCTCCTTATTCAGCCTAGTGAGTGGGACGTCAGTGTGTCTGACTATAGAGTCACCTATTACTAGTATGTTGGGTATGTTATTTTGCCTTAAGGGCTGTGATTGCATGGCACACTGGTTTTGTGAAGTATGTGTTTTATGGTTTGTGTTGGGGGGGGGGGTTGCTTGGATGTTTGCTTTGGAGGTTTCTGTTGGTTTTGCAGATTTTTATTTAGAGCCTCCGAGTATGTTTCCATGTATTTATGTGTGTTTTTTGCCAGTGCTGGTTTAATGGGTCTGTGTAAGACTGGTGGTGTGATGCAAGTATTTCCCTTCTCCTCTTGACTGTCTGATCCAATCTTAGGTTGAGAGAGCTTAGCCTCTAGTTTGGCTGTATAACTGCATCTCTCGCATGTATTAGTGTTTGGTGGTAGGAGGAGGGGGTTGTCTGTGCACATGAGGCAGTTGTAACATTGTCTCAAAATGCCCAGAGTCACCAGTTGGACTGGAGAGCACACCTGAAACTGCCCTTTGGACATGCCTGGATAGGTACAATGAACTGTTTTACTGGATGGCTGGTAAGGTCGAATAGAGAGCCTTGTCCTACTGTACAGTACAGGAGGGTCTAGTGCTAGGGTTTATAAGTGCTTGCTATAAGTTTTGAGCAAGTGCTGTGCTGAGAAATGAATGGCTTGAGTGCTTAAGTTGAAAGTTTTTCTAGTTCTAAGGGAAAAATTGAAGAGGAGACTTTGTGGAGCCGGGAATAGTTTTACCCTAGCTAACCGGTGCTGCCTGGCACGCAAAACCGGTCAAATATTGTATTTATAGCAGGGGAAATGAAAGAGATAGAAATTAGCACAAAATTGCCAATAAACTACTAATTTCTGGGCTGAAACCACTCCTCCAGGGACAGATAAGGTGCTCAAAGCTCCCCCCTCCCACAGGTGAACAGAGAAACTTCCTTCTATCCAAGTAAGGTATGGGCAAACACAGAGATTTGTAACACAGCCCTGAATTCAGCACTAACTTGAAAACTGGACTATACTAGCTTTGAAAGGCAGGAAACAAGTATATACAAAGACATCAGGATGGTTAACTGAAACAATAAACTAAATTAACTAACTTACTGACTGACTGTTGCTTTCACTCTTGCTGCTGACTCAAAATGACAGTCTTTCTTGCACGTGCTCTGTACTTATATGCATGTACCCATGGACTGGAATAGCTCTTAAAGGCACAACACACACACTATTCTACATCCTCCCTCTTTGACTAGTCAGTCTATCATGCAAATGAAAATGACAAGCAGATAAACATGAACATTATGCAAATATATACAAACAATAACAATCATGTCCAGGTTGCTGCATATTTAGGATTAGGTCTTGAGATACGACTTGACCTCATAATGTAATAATTAGAACTGGGTTTAGCAACAGGGACACTCACTGGAGAATGTTCTTCTTGAGGACTTGCAGGGATGCTTTTTGGAACAGGAACAGATGATGTAATGCTCTCTGGAACAGGAACATTAGACAAATCACTTTGAGAATTAGAGTCTTTGTTACAAGCAAAATGTTGCAACACTGGCTCAGACACCAGTGGTAAATGCTTTAGTTTCTGTCTGAATTCCATACCTTGTGACTCAATAATGCATGATCTTGGTTCTTCACACACATTTTTCACTAGTCCAATTCGGTCAAAACCTTTTGCTGTCTTTATTCTCACTATCTCTCTTTCTTTCAATGGACTTAGAAGTTTTGCTGGTCTTATCATAATTGACCTTTTGGGACAAATGCTTCTTTAGGAGTTGAGCTTTTACTACTTTGCTGTTTTTAACACTTGGAACAAACACATTCTTACTGATTTGGTACTGTGGTTCTAGTTTGTCTTGACATTAACATCTGGGCAGGTGAACCAAGAAGATTGTCACAAGGAATGTTATGCAGATTAAGCAGATTTAGAAAAACATTGGTATTGGTTCAGTTTGACTTTTCCAACAGCTGTTTGCACTGAACTGCACATCCTCCCAAGCTGTTTGATTGAGGATATGCAGGACTACTCGTAATATGAACAAAGTCCCACATTTCAGCAAATCTCTTGAACTACTGACGTAATCTGTGAACCATTGTTTGGAATGAGTTTGTGCTGACTACCATGGACAGAAAAATGTCTCTTCAACTTCATGATGACAGTACTGGACATAAGATTAGGAAATAGGTTGACCTCAAACCAATTTGAATAAGAGTCTACTAATACCAAATAATGTTGACCATTCTGCTCAAAGATGTCTGTAGCTACCGTCGACCATGGTAGTACAGTAATCTGGCTTAGCAGAAGTGGTTCTTTCCATTGGTGTGGCTTAATATTATTACAAACAGAAGAAGCTGAAAGAGAATTCTCAATGCCTATAGACACAGGAGGCCAAAATACTAGTCCTCTTGCCCTTCTTTTGGTAGAATCAGTTCCTAGCTGGCCACACTGTAAGATTTTAATATACTCTTGTTGCAAAGATCTTGGAACAATCACTTTTGGATCTTTCATGTTGATACCATTGTCAACCAAAATCTCGTCTCTGTAAGGAAAATACTGCTGCACTTAATGGTAAACAAGATTGCTTTCATGGCCATCCTCAACTGATAAAGTGGTTGAGCTTCTGAAGAATTGGATCTGAAGCCATGTGAGTTCTAAGCTCATCAAAATGTGTGGAAGAAAAAATTCCAACTTCCACAATTTCAAAATCAGTTTGCTCATTTTCATGCTGTTCAGTGTTTGTTCTGGGTGATCGGGACAAAGTATCAGCAAGATAAAGAAGGTTGCTTTTTTTTTGTAAACTAGGTGAAAATTGTACTTTTGCAATTTTGACATCATGTGTTGCAATCTGACAGGAGCTATGTGCATTGACTTTTTTAAAATATTGACCAATGTTTGGTGGTCTGTTTTGATTTGAATAGGTCTGCCATAAAAATAATCATGACATTTCAAACATACAAACATAATTGCCAAGAGCTCTTTCTCTGTCTGATCATACTGCATCTCAGTTTGGGTTAGAGTTCTAGATGCATAAGCTACTGATCTACCCTCTTGAAGAATGACTGCACCGAGGCCAAACTTCGAGGCATCACAAGAAAGAGTTACAGGTTTGTGAACATCATAGTATATTAAGGTTGGTGGACTGGCAATTCTCTGTTTTAGAGCATTGAATGCTCTTTGGTGTTGTTCCAACCAGGACCAGATTACATCCTTTCAAGTCAAATCTTTTAGTGGTGCTGAAAGATTACTCAAGTCTGGAATAAACTTGCCTAGGTAGTTGACCATAACAAGAAAATGTTGTAGGGAAGTGACCGCCCCTGGAGCTGGCATCTCAAGAATTGCAGATTGCATGAAAAGATCTGGTCGTAAACTTGAACTGGTAAACAAATGACCAACATAAGTAACTTATTGTAGCCTGTATTTGCACTTCTGAGGATTCAGCTTAAGATTCACCTCACAAGCATGTTCTAGAACTTTTTTTTGAAGTTTCTGTCATATTCAAGTTCACCATTGCCTCCTACAAGAATATCATCAACTATAATAGCACATGGGTAGCCAGAAAAAATTTGTTCCATTGCATGATGGAAGACTTCACTGGCAGAATTTATCCCAAATGGCATTCTTAAAAATCTGTAACTTCCGAATGGTGTACTGGAAGTGGTTAGCAATGAGGATTTTTGGTCAAGCAAAATATGCCAAAATGAACTTTTCACATCTAAGACAGAAAAAACAGTGGCATTAGGCATAAGAGCAGCAACTTCTTCAAATGTACACATTGGGTGATGAGATCGTTTTAGTGCTTTGTTCAAATCTCTTGGATCAATACATATTCTAATAACATCTGAGCTTTTCTTATAAGTTACCACCATGGAGGATACTCATTCAGTTGTCTCATCTACTGGACAAATTACTCCAAGATGCACCATTCTGTCTAGCTTAGCTTTGACTCTGTTCTGTATTAGATACCAGAACTTTCATGCTGGGTGTGATGGCTAGGCTTACTTCATGGTCTAATTTCATGGAATGTACAACTAGGAGTTTGTCTGACCTGTCTTCAAAACGATTAGCATAGTCAGAAAAAATAGTTTGAGCACAATTTCCATTGTTACACATGCTTACATGATAGACTTCTCTATTAAATGATAGTAGTCCCATTCTCAAACTGTCTCTAAGGCCTAATAATGACTGTATGTGCCTTTTGACTATGTAAAATTGTAAGTCACAGCTGTTTCCAGCAGAGTAGTATGAAAGCACTACCGAGCCTTCAGTTTGAATCTCTTCACCACCATAAGCACCAAGCTTTGCCCACTTTGCCAGATCAAGTTTCTCACCAGCATTTACTTTAGCAAACACGTCTGCTGACATAAGACTACACTTTGAATCAGTATCAACCCTGAGCTCTACAGGTCTACCATTAATCAGAACAGTACAAAATACTTCATTCTTTGCCAACAAATCTACTACATTTCACCAAGCACTGACACACCATCAACATAAAAAGTAAGGTCACAGCTTTCTAGTTGATCAACTTGCTTCTTTGAATGATCTGTTTTAATAAAAGAATGTCCCCCTTTCGATTTACAGAATCTTTTGAAATTATTCTACTTACTATATGTGTGGCACTGCTGACCAAAAGCTAAGCACATCTCCCTTTTGGGCTCATGATTTCCACCACAATTACAAGAGTTGACTATGAGGGTTGCCACAGGTTTTGCTGAGTCACCCCTTTGCTTCACTAAATATGCTGTAGATTTTACTGGAACTGCCCTGGATTTTGCTAGTAGGACTCAGGGTGGGGCCATGGTTTTTCTGAGGAGACCCAGGGTATGACTGCACCTATAGGCCTGTATCTTTTAACCTTGTGCTGCATACTATCAACACTAGTACTGGAAGGCACTGCAAGCATGCTTTTCTCATTTGTAAGCATATTTGTGTGTGTTTTTGTGAGCTTATATATCTGACAAATCTCTATGGTGTTATTCAAAGTTAAAGCACTGTCTCAAAGCAAAATCTTTCTCACTGAATTATCTTTAATACCACACACAAGCCTGTCTTTTATCAACTCATCTCTCATATCACAAAATCTGAAAGTTTTTGCCTTTTTTTCTCAAATCAGTTATATATGCAACAAAAGTTTCACCAGGCTTTTGATCTCCTGAAAAAATATATGCCTTTCCATTGTAATATTCGTTTGGGGGTTACACATTTCTCTAAATTTACATTTTAAGCACTCAGGGTCTTCCTGGATTTCAGCCAGTATCACATTATGACGGTCTTCCTCCTCCCCTGCATACATAGCTGGGGCATATACAAATGAATGCCCTCTTTCAATGGCTTCTGAACCAGCTAAATTAACTAGAATAAATGCCTTTGTACATGCATCTTTATCAGAAAAAGCAACCTGTATGAAAATATTATACTCTTACTTAAACACTCTCCAGTTTTCAGCAACATTATTATCAAATACAAGTGAAGCAGGTCTGTGAAATCCTTCTGCTATGCCAACAAAATGCCCTTGTAATTGTGCATAAGCACACACACATACCAGGTGCATGGCAAATATAAAATCGCACCATAAACTCTTTGAAATGACACTATTCTGCAAAATAACTGTACTTCGGATATTGCGAATTCATAGATTCATAGATTCATAGATTAGTACTAAGCTAACTGCCCTTGTGAGCCATTTTAAGCCTAGCCAATTATCCCTTGTGAGACTCAAACCCTGTACCTTGTGTTTGTAAGACAAACACCTTAACCGTTAGGTCACCCTCTCACCCTTTTCATATTATTTAAAGAATAACTTTAAATAATATGAAAAAGAAGCACAAAGTGTGATTTGGAAGTTATTTCTAGCATTTTTGTAACCGTTTCAAGTATTTTTATCAATATATCATAGTTTCAAACATTTTGTTTAATTAGAAAGCCATTTTGAATGTTTTCAATACTTTGTTTGATATTCTTTGAGTAAAAAATAATTTAAATGGATTTTTGTACCTGGTTTTATCTTTCTAACCTGTTTGTGAATTGTTTGAGCAAGGATGAATCACTCCTGTGTATTCCTCTAACTGTAACTGAGTGCCTCATGGTCTTCAAGAAGTTTGAACTTCAGATCCCATTCTGACACCATGTCATTCGTCTTGTGTATTCAAATAAGATGGTGTGGCTGGGTGTTCATTTAAGTTGTATATTACATACAAACACATCAGGATGGTAAAATGGAACATTGAACTAACTGACTGCTACACACATGCACGCTTTCACTCTGGCTACTCACTCAAAATGGCATTCTTGCTTGCATGTGCTCTGCATTTATATGCACGTGTACATGGGCTGGAATAGCTCTTAAAGGTACAACACACACATTGATCTACACCTAGCCTTTGGTCACTACATCTGACATCAATATTGCAAGAGCTCTTCCTCAAGACCCTAACCTACAAGTTTACTGACATTTTTGTTATTGTTTTATAGCCTGTGGTGTCTATGTCTGACCTTGAAATTGTGGGAGCTCTGCCACAAGGCCCGAACCTGCAAATTTATAGAGACTTTTGCCATCGTTTTCTAGCCTGTAAACACTCGATCTGAACTCCATATTGCAGGAGCTCTGCCAAAAGACATTAGCCTACAAGCTTACTGAGACCTTTGTCATATTGCAGGAACTTTTCAACTAGGGCTTACCTTACAAGTTCACTGAGACTTTTGTCATTGTTTCATAGCCTGTGGTAAATACGTCAAACCTTGATATTGCAGTAGCTCTGCCACCATGGCCCTAAACTGCAAGTTTACTGAGACTTATACTATTCTTTTCTAGCATGCGGTCACTATGTCTGACCTCAATATTGCAGGAGCTTTTCCACAAGGCCCTAAACTGCAAGTTCACTGAGACTTTTGTCATCATTTCTTATCCTGCAGTAACTACGTCTGACTTCAAGATTGCAGAAGCTCTGCCAAAAGGCCCTACCCTACAAGCTTACTGAGACATTTTCCATTGTTGTATAGCCTGCAGTCACTATGACTGACCTTGCTGTTGCAGGAGCTTTGATAACAGGCTATAAACTATAAGTTTCCTCAGACTTTTGTCATTGTTTCATAGGCTGCGGTCACTATGTCTGACCTTGTATTGCAAGAGCTCTGCCTCAAGGCCCTAACCTACAAGTTTACTGAGACTTTTGCCAATGTTCCTAGCCTACAGCCACTACATCTGAACTCCATATTGCAGAAGCCCTGCCACAAGACCCTAATCTACAAGCTTACTGAAACTTTTGACATTGTTTCATAGCCTGCTGTTACTAAGTCTGACCTTGATATGCAGGGGTTCTGTCAGAAAGCACTAAACTAAAAGTTTACTGAGACTTTTGTCATTGTGCTTAGCCTGTGATTAATACATATGACTTCAATATTACAGGAGCTCCATCACAAGTCCCTAACCTACAAGTTTGCTGAGAATTTTGCCATTGTTCCATAGCCTGCAGTCACTATGTCAGACCTCAATATTGCAGGAGCTCTGCCAGTAGTCCCAACACCTACAAGTTTACTGCGGCTTTTGTCTTTGTTTCATACCATGTAGTGACCTTGTCTGGCCTCAGTATTGCAGGAGCTCTGCCACGAGACCCTACTTTCACGTTTACTCAGAATTTTGTCATTCTTTAATTGTCTGCAGTCACTACTTCTAGGGTTACCACCTGTCCCACTTTGTGAGGGACAGTCCCTCTTTGGGCAGTTGTGTCCTGCAAAAAAATTGTAAAAATGGCAAATGTCCTGAGATTTTAGGACAAAATTGTTTCCTATATGTTATGTAATAGGTGCATAAAACAGTAATTCTGTATCTGAAACACCTAAATGTTATACAAAACAGAATAAGCAACTAAAATGCTACAAGAATAAGCTTTTATTTAGGCAAAAAAGTGAAGTTTTGTCCTTTGTACTGGCCGTGGGTATGTTTCGGCCTGCAAAATCTGACGTTTGTACCAAAAATGTCCCACTTTGGGCATTTGAAAAGGTGGCAATCCTAACTACTTCTGAGTTCGATTTAGCAAGATCTCAGACACAAGGCCTTAACCTACACAATTACTGAGACTTTTGTCATTGTTTCTTAGCTTGCAGTCACTATGTCTGACATCAGTATTGCAGGACCTCTGCCACAATGCCCTAGGCTACAAGTTTACTCACACATTTGCCATTGTTTCCTTGCCTGTGGTCACTACATCTGACCTTAATATGGCAGCTGCTCTGCCACAAGGACCTAACCTACAAGTTCACTCAGACTTTTGCCATTGTTTCCTAGCCTACAATCACCATGTATGGCCTCGATATTTCAGGACCTCTTCCAGAAGGCCATAATTTACAAGTTTACTGAGACTTTTGTCATTGTTTCATAGCTGTTGATCAATATGTCTGACCCTGATATTGCAGGAGCTCTGGCACCATTGCCCTATCCTACAAGTGTACTGAGACTTTTGTTATCTTTTCCTAACGTGTGGTCAATACATCTGACCTCAGTATTGGAGGAGCTTTGCCACAAGGCCCTAACCTGCAAGTTTACTGAGACTTTTGTCATCATTTCTTAGCATGTGTTCTCTATGTCTGACCTAGACATTGCAGAAGCTCTGCCACAAGCCCCTACCCTACAAGTTTACTGAGACTATTGTCACTACAGCTGACCTATAAATTGCAGGAGCTCTAAAAAAAGGCCCTAAATTATAAGTTTACTCACACTTTTGTCATTGTTTCATAGCCTACGGTCACTATGTCTGACCTCGATATTGCAGCAACTCTGCCACAACACCTAACCTAGAATTTCACTGAGACTTTTGTCATTGTTTCCTACCTTGCAGTCACTGTGTCTGACATCAATATTGCAGGAGCTCTAACTCAAGGCCCAAACTTACAAGTTTACTGAGAATTTTGCCATTGTTTTATACCCTGCGGTCTCTATGTCTGACCTCAAAATTGCAGGAGTTCTATAACAAGGCCCTAACCTACCAGTTACTTTTGTTATATTTTCTTAGGCTGGAGACACTACATCTGAGCACCATATTGCAGGAGCTCTGCCACAAGGGCATAACCTACAAGCATACTGAGACTTTTGTCATTGATTCTTCACCAGCTGTTACTCCATCTTACCTCAGTATTGCAGGAGATCTGCCAGAAGTCGCTAAACTAAAAGTTTCCTGAGTCTTTTATCACTGTTTCATATCGTGTGGTCACTACAACTGACTTTGATATTGCAGGAGGTCTGCCACAACGCCCTAACCTACAAGTTTCCTGAGATTTTTGTCTTTCTTTCATACCCTGCGGTGACTATGTCTGACCTCAGTATTGCAGGAGCTCTGCCACAAGACCCTACTTTCAAGTTTACTCATACTTTTGTCATTCTTTCATTGCTTGCAGTTGCTATGTCTGGCCTCAATTTAACATGAGCTCAGACACAAGACCTTAACCTACAAGATTACTGAGACTTTTGTAATTGTTTCATAAGCTGTGGTCACTATGTCTTACCTCAATATTGGAGGAGCTCTGCTACAAGCCCTTAACCAACTAGATTACTCAAATTTTTTTTCATTCTTTCATAGCCAACTATCACTTTGTCTGACTTAGATATTGCAAATGCTCTACCACAAAACCCTAACCTCCAAGTTTACTGAGACTTTTGTCATTGCTTCATAGCCTGCACTCACTACATCTGACCTTGATATTGCAGGAGCTCTGCCACTATGGCCCTAACCTACAAGTTTACTGAGACTTGTTTTATTCTTTCCTGGTGTGCGGTCACTACGTCTGACCTCAGTATTGCAGGAGCTTTGCAACAAGGCCCTAAACTACACGTTTACTGAGACTTTTGTCATTGTTTCTTAGTCTGCGGTAACTGTGTCTGACATTGAGATTGCATAAGCTCTGCCACAAGGCTGCACCCTGCAAGTTTACTGAGACTTTTTACATTGTTTCCTAGATTGCAGTCACTACACCCAACATCGATATTGCAGGAGCTCTATCTCAAGGCCCAGACTTACAAGTTTGCTGAGAATTTTGCCTTTGTTTCATAGCCTGCAGTCTCTATGTCTGACCTCACAATTGCAGGAGTTCTATGACAAGGCCCTAAACTACAAGTTTACTGAGACTTTTGTTATATTTTCTTATGCTGGAGACAGTACGTCTGAACACCATATTGCAGGAGCTCTGCCACAAGGCCATAACCTACAAGCTTACTGAGACTTTTGTTATTCTTTCCTAGTGTGCAGTCACTATGTCTGACGTCAGTACTGCAGGAGCTTTGTAACAAGGCCCTAAACTACATATTTACTGAGACTTTTGTCATTGCTTCTTAGTCTGTGGTAACTATGTCTGACTTCGAGATTGCATAAGCTCTGCCACAAAGCCCTACCATACAGGTTTACTGAGACTTTTACATTGTTTCCTAGCCTGCGGTCACTACGCCTGACCTCTATATTTCAGAAGCTATGACAACAGGCCCAAAACTATACGTTTACTCAGACTTTTGTCATTGTTTCATAACCTGTAGACACTACATCTGAACTCCATATTGCAGGAGCTCTGCCACAAGGCACTGACCTGCAAGCTTACTGAAACTTTTCTCATTGTTTTATAGCCTGCTGTCACTATGTCTGACCTCGGTATTGCAGAGCTCTGTCAGAAGGTCCTAAACAAAAGCCTGTTGAGACTTTTGTCATTGTTCCATAGCCTGTGGTCACTACATCTGAACTCAATATTGCAGGAGAGCCACCACACAGCCCTAACTTACAAGTTTACTGAGACTTATATCATTCTTCCATAGCCTGTGGTCACTATGTCTCACCTCAATATTGCAGGAGCTCTACCAGAAGTCCCTAACCTACAAGTTTACTGAGACTTTTGCCTTTGTTTTATACCATGCAGTGACTGTCTCTGACCTCACTATTTCAAGAGCTCTGCCATAAGGCCCTTCTTTCAAGTTAGTCAGACTTTTTTCATTCTTTCATTGCCTGCGTTCACTACATCTGACCTCAATATTGCAGGAGCTCTGCCACAAGGCCCTGATCTACAAGTTTACTGAGACTTTTGTCATTGTTTCATGCTCTGTGGACACTTCTTTTGACCTTGATATTGCAGGAGGTCTGCAACAAGGCCCTGACGTACAAGTTTACTGAGACTTTTGTCAGTGCTCCCTAGCCTGCAGTTCCTACATCTGACCTCAATATTGCAGGAACACTGCCACAAGTCCCTAAACTACAAGATTACTGGGGTTTTTATCTTTGTTTCATACCCGCAGTGAGTATATCTGACCTTAGTATTGCAGGAGCTCTGCCAGAAGACCCTACTTTCAAATTTACTCAAATTTTCTCATTCTGTCATTGCCTGTGGTCACTACGTCTGACCTCGATTTAGCAGGAACTCATACACAGGACCTAAAACTACATTACTAAGACTTTTCTTATTGTTTCATAACCTGTGGTCACTACGTCTTACCTCGATATTGCAGGAGCTCTGCCACAAGGCCGTAACCTTCTAGATTACTGAGACTTTATTCATTGTTTCATAACCTGCAGTCACAGGTTCTGACCTCAATATTGTAGGAGTCCTGCCACAAGACACTAAGAAACTAAATTATTCAGACTTTTTTCATTCTTTCATAGCCTACATTCACTATGTCAGATGTCAATATTGCAAAAGCTCTACCACAAGACCCTAACATACAAGCTTACTGAGACTTTTGTCATTGTTTAATAGCCTGTGGTCACCATGCTTCACCTTTTTATTGCAGGAGCTGTACAGGATTATTGAGAATTTTGTCATTGTTTCGTAGCCTAAGGTCAGTATGTCTGACCTTGATATTGAAGGACTCCTGCCATAAGCCTCTAATCTACAAGTTTAGTGAGACTTGTCATTGTTTCATAGCATGCGGTCACTATGCCTAACTTTTTTTCTCCAATAAACATCTTTATTAAATGATCATGTTTGACATAGGCAATCTTACATTTATATAAATGAAAAACAAAGAACATAGACACCACTTTAGTTGCAAACATTATACATCACAGACACCATTGAAACACTGTAGTGGCAAACATTATGCATCACTTATAATCTATCCAGTCATTGTCAGTTAAGGACCATATAGCTCATTCAAATCTTCCCTCTTAAACCTTGTTCCTTCTCTGCATATATTGTTCCCACAATTCCCATTTTTCTTATGTTGATGGCTTCTTCCCTTTTAGTAAGGATCCCAATTCCAGTTATTTTATCTCTGGTACTATATTCACTACTTCTAATAAAGATGGTCTAGACTTTGATTTCCATTTTCTAGTAATTGCTTTTTTGGCAGCCACCATAATTAGACTCAGCAATGCTTTACTATGTCTAGGCAATTCCAATTTTGTATCATAGCTCAAAATATCATCTCCCCAATCAATCTAATCTGCTCACTTAGCATCTGCGACAGAGCAGTCCATAAGGAATCCTTAAAGTTTGCCAGCTCACTACACTCCCAAAAAATATATTCCTAGCCACCTCCTTTCTGCTCATGACACCTCCAACATTTGTTATCCACCTGAGGAAAAAAAATTTGGAGTCGACCTGGGGTATAAAAATACCTATGTAAACTCTTCCAGGTAAAGATCCTGAATCTTCTAGACTTTGTTGTATATTTGGGAGATACACATATATCTCCCCATTGTCTCTTTGTGAATTGCTTATCCAGTTTCTCTTCCCAATCTTTTCTAAGCACCTCTGATTGATTCTTATAATTATCATGCAATATTTTATATGCTCTACTAATTATTCCTTTTTTAATGGCAGCTTCTGTTCTAGATTCTATTAAAAACTCTACCAGTCCTGGTCTTTCATTTAAGAGCCCCCTATTTCTTTCTCTTTGCCTATACTCTGATATCAATCCTTGATAGGGAAGCCAATCTCTAACCTGCATTCGAAATAAATTCTTGACCTCTTCACATTCTGTTACCTTTCCCTTTCTACTTTTTTTTGCTCCCAATAAGTTGGCTCTTTTGCCAGTTTTCTACAATAAATTTGAGCCCCCTCCTGCCTATTATCTGTACCCCTAACCACAGTCATCCTTATCGGCAGAATCTCTTTTCTCCATTCTCTTGCTGGTTTAGTTCTTTGCCTGCTATTTTATGAATATAATACTCTGTATGATTTTTGTTGTTCTCCTTAAGAGTCTGCATCCAAAATCCCAATCTCTCCTTATTTTTTGAGCTCCCCCTGTATCATCATCATTCCTTTCCACTTTGAATTATAGTTTTCTAATTTGTGATATGTATAAGACCCTTAACTGTTCTGCTCTAAAATGCCTACTCAAATTGGGTAATCCCAGTCTGCCTTGCTCTATTGGAAGAATCAGCTTATCCCACTTGACCCATGCACTCTTACTATGTCTAACCTTGCGATTGAAGGAACTCTGCCAAAAGGCCGTAGCCTGCAAGATTACCGAGACTCTTGTCATTGTCTGATAGCCTGCGGTCACTACATCTGACCTCGATTTTGCAGTGGCTCTGCCACAAGGCCCTGACCAACAAGTCTAATGAAACTTTTGCCATTATTTCATGCCCTGCTGTCACTTCTTTTGACCTTGTCATTGCAAAAGCTCTGCAATAAAGCTTTAACTTACAAGTTTACTGAGACTTTTGTCATTGTTTCATGACCTACGATCACTACATCCTACCTCGATATTACAGGATCTCTGCCACAATGCCCTTACCTACACATTTACACAGACTTTTGTCATTGTTTCATAGCCTGTGATCACAATATCTCACTTTGATTTTGCAGGAGCTCTGCCACAAGGCCATAAGCTACAAGCTCACTTAGACGTTTATCATTGTTTCTTAGACTGTGGTCACTGTGTCTGACCTCAATATTGCAGGAGCTCCGCCAGAACACCCTAACCTACAAATTTACTGACAATTTTGTCATTATTTCCTAGCATGTGATCACTAAGTCTGACCCCAATATTGCAGGAGCCCTGCCAGAAAGTCCTAACCTACATGTTTACTAAGAATTTTTTCATTGTTGCCTAGCCTTCCGTCACTGCTTCTGAAATCACTATTGAAGGAGCTGTGCCAAAAGGCCCTAACTTACTAGTTTACTCAGACTTTTGTCATTGTTTCTTAGCCTGCAGTCACTTCGTCTCACCTGTATATTGCAGGAGCTCTGCAGCAAGGCAGTAACCTATAAGTTTACTGAGACTTTTGTCATTGTATCATACCCTGGGGTGACTACGTTTGATCTCAGTATTGCAGGAGCTCTGCCATGAGGCCCTAAACAACAAGATTACTCAGACTTTTTTCATTGTTTCATAGCTTATAGTCACTACGTCTAACCTGAATGCTGCAAAAGCTCTGCCACAAGACTTTAAGCTACAAGTTTGCTGAGACTTTTGTCATTGTTTCATAGCCTGCAGTTACTACATCTGAACTCAGTATAGCAGGAGCTCTGCCACAAAATCTTAACCTACAAGTTTACTGATACTTTTGTCATTGTTTCAGAGCCTGTGGTCACTATATTTGGCCTCTATATTGCAGGAGCTCTGCCAAATGCTCTAACCTACAAGTTTACTGAAACTTTGGTCATTTGTTTCATAACCAAAGGTTACTACTTCTGACTATGATATTGAAGGCCCTATGCCACAATGCCCTAACCTACAAGTTTACTGAGACTTTTGTCATTGTTTCATAGTCTGTGGTCACTACATCTGACCTTGATATTGAGGAATGCCTGCCACAAGACCTTAGTCTGCAAAGTTACTGTGACTCTTATCATTGTCTCATAGCCTGCGGTCACTATATCTGACCTCAATATTCCAGGAGCTATGCCACAAGGCCCTAACCTACAAGCCTACTGAGTCTTTTGTCATTGTTTCATAGCTACTGGTCACTACATCTGATCTTGATGGAGGAGCTGTGCCACAAGGCCCTAACGTATAAGTTTAATCAGACTTTTGTCATTGTGCCATAGCCGTCAGTCATTACATCTGACCTCAGTATTGCAGGAGCTGTGACACAAGGCCATAACCTACAAGTTTACTGACACTTTTGTCATTGTGTTCTCACCTGCAGTTACTACATCTGACCTCGATATTACGTGAGCTCTGCTACAAGGCCATAACCTGTAAATTCACTGACACTTTTGCTTAGCTTGTGGTCACTACATCTGACCACAGCATTGCAGAAGCTCTGTCACAGGACACTACCCTAAAAGTTTACTGAGCCTTTTGTCATTGTTTCTTAGCCTGTGGTCACGTCTGACCTCGATATTGCAGGAGCTCTGCCAAAAGGCTCAAAACTACAAGTTTACTGAGACTTTTGTCATTATTTAATAGCCTGTAGTCACTCCCTCTGACCTCAGTATTGCAAGAGCCCTGCCACAAGGCCCTTACCCACACATTTACAGAGACTTTTGTCATTGTTTTATAGCCTGTGGTCACAACATTTGACCTTGATTTTGCAGGAGCTTTTCCACAAGTTCCTAACCTATAAATTTACTGAAATTTTGTCATTGATTCATAGGCGGTGGTCACTACACCTGACTTTGATATTGCAGCAGCTCTGCCACAAGGACTTAACCTACAAGTTTACTCAGAATTTTGACACTGTTTCCTAGCCTGCTGTCACTGTATATGACCTCAATATTGCAGAAGCTCTTCCAGAAGCCCCTAACTTACAAGTCTACTCAGGCTGTTGGTCAATACGTCTGACCCTGATACTTCAGGAGTTCTACCACCATGGCCCTAACCTACAGGTTTACTGAGACTTTTGTCTGATGTAGCATGCGGTCACTGCATCAGACGTCAGTATTACAGGAGCTTTGCCACAAGACCCTAACCTACAAGTTTACTGAGACTTTTCTCATCACTTCTAAGCCAGCGGTCACTAAGTCTGGCCTCAACATTGTAGGAGCTCTGCCACAAGGCCCTGGCCTAGAAGTTTGCTGAGACTTTTGTTACCGTTCATAGCCTGTGGTCACTACATCTGACCTCAGTTTTGTAGGAGCTCTGCCACAAGTTCCTAACCTGAAAGTTTATTGAAATGTTGTCATTGTTTCGTAGCTTGTGGTCACTACATTTGACCTCAGTATTGCAGCAGCTCTGCCACAAGATCCTAACCTACCAATTTACTCAGACATCTGCCATCATTTCCTTGCCTGTGGTCACTATATCTGACCTCAATATTGCTGCAGCTCTGCCACAAGACCCTAAACTACAAATTTACTCAGACATTTGCCATTGTTTACTTGTCTGCTGTCACTACATCTGACCTACGTATTGCAAGAGCTCTGCCATAAGGTCCAAAACTACAAGTTTACTGAAATGTCGTCATTATTTCATACTTGAGGTCACTATATCTGACCTCTCTTTTGCAACACCTCTGCCACAAGGCCCTGACCTACAAGTTTATCGAGACTTTTGTGATAGCCTAAGGTTACTACGTTTGACAATGATATTGAAGGACCTCTGCCACAAGGCAATAACCTACAAGATTATTGAGACTTTTGCCTTTGTTTCGTAGCCTACGGTCAGTATATCTGACCTTGATATTAAGCGACGTCTGCTACAAGACCCTAGCCTGCAAGGTTACTGTGACTCTTGTCATTGTGTCATAGCCTGCAGTCAGTCACCTGACCTCGACATTGAAGGACCTCTGCCACAAGCACCTAACCTACAGGTTTGCTGAGACTGTTGTCATTGTTTCATAGCTTGGGCTCACTCTGTTTAACCTCAATATTTCAGGATATCTGCCACAAGGCCCTGGCCTACAAGTTTACTGAGACATTTTAGTATGCAGCTAAAACAGAAGTACTAAGTGTCCCTGCTATCAATTCATTAAATTACACACACACACACACACACACACACACACACACACACACACACACACACACACACACACACACACACACTTATGCCTACAGTAATATAGAACCTTTCATAAATAAAGACTAAACAATCAGGGGACAACATGTAAATAAGAATTTAGGCTAACATGAACATAACCAGAAAGACAAAACTGTGTGATGATGTAAGGTGTTGAGAGAACATGGCAGATTATAACTTGACCATACTTATGAGATTTAGAGGCCCAAAGTTTGCAATCTAAAACGTGGAAAAAAAGTTTTCAAAGTAGTCAGATGGAGACAACCCTAAGTACAAGATATTATGCAATGAGAATATGTGAATTTCTTGCAAGACCTGCAAGCATGGCTAATACATTACAATGTCAATGTGGAATCAAAAGTAATAATTGCCTATGGCAGTGAAAATCATAAGGAAGAAAAGCTTAACTATAAAGTGATGTTGTAGAGCAAATGCTAAATGCATAAAGGTCATTCTCTATCTCTGAAGCAATCCATTATATATTTTCTAGAATATGGTTTATCTCCAGAGACTTAGAACAGGATGGAATTGGAAAAAAATGAAAAAATATGCATGTGTGCATGAAAATTAATATGCACAAATGCATGCACGCACACATGCAGGAACACACACACACACACACACACACACACACACACACACACACACACACACACACACACACACATGTGCATGCACATTCCTAAAGATTGCAGACAATGCCATTGCTTTCCCTATAAGTATCTTAATAAACAGATCCATCCAAGAATCTTACTTCCCCAAACTATGCAAGAAAGCCTTCATCCTCCCTCTTTACAAAGATGGCAAAAACTATGATATCTCTAACTTTCAACCTATCGCTATCCTGTCCCCTATCTCTAAGATCTTGGAAAAATGTATTCACCTTCAGCTAATGCCCTATCTCCTTCAGAACCATCTCCTGTCTTCCACACAACATGGGCTCAGACCAGGCCACAGCACTACAATTGCCCTTATTTCTTTCGTGGATACTATTTACAAGGCTTGTGACAATAGGAAAATCGTATCTTCCATTTTCTTAGATCTTTCTAAGGCATTTGACACTGTTTCCCACCTTCTGCTGCTATCTCAGCTCTCCAGTGTTGGTCTGTCCAACACCACTCTCAGCTGGTTCTCAAGTTATCTAAAAGACAGACAACAGGTCATCAAATGGCAAAACTCTATATCTTCCTATCTTCATACTTCTACTGGGGTTCCTCAAGGCTCCATACTCAGCCCCCTACTATTCAACATTTCATTAACAACTTTCATACAGCTATAGCCAATGGGACCCTTATCCAATATGTAGATGATTCTTCCATCGTCCACACAACTGACTGTCTCAGAACTCTAATTCAAAACCCAAACAACCTTCTCCATCACAAAATCCTGGATGCTAAAACACCACCTAGCCTTAACCTGATAAATCCAAGATCATGCTATTCACCCAACAAAAGTCTATCCTGTTGGACAAAGACAAGTTTAATATCTACTCCCAAACTAAAGCACAAACAGAAATTGTCAACCACACAAAAGTTCTAGGAGTAACCTTAAATGAACATATAAAATTTGATATTCACCTACAGTAAAACATGAAAAATATCTGAAACTTAAAATGCTCTATAGGCACGACCAGTTCCGGAGCCCCCTCTTCTGGACAAATTCTTGCCTCTACCTATCTAATTCCTTCCTTAATGTATGGTATCCCTCTACTTACCAACCTCCAGACCACTCCAAAAGCCAAATTCGATTCTTGTTACAATAAAATTGCAAAATTCACAACAAACTCCAAAAACTTCTCCCATCACTGTAACTTCCTCAACTATCTGCAACTTACTACTGACCACAAACTTATTTTTAAACCTTCTGACTGTCCTGCCCTCACTTCTGTCTTTACTTTTTACCTCCCTGAAGGCACCTCAGAACAGAGAATCAGCAACTGCTTCAGGTTAGTAAACCTAACATACCACCAGGCCAACTTCTCTTCTCTTATTCCTAAGCCAAAAACTAGAATGCCCTTCTATTAGCAATCAAAACAATCCAAAATCCTGCCCATTTCAAAACATATCTCCACACTTACCTATCTTTCAACTGGAACTGTTCCTGCATTCAGCTCCCTTGAATACCCTATCTCTTATTAGCTTGACCTCCCCTTCCTTTCTACACTGTGTTTTATCTATAAATCCTTTGCTCAATACCTCTAAACTACTCATTTTGCTCTAAAAATGGCATACTATCTCTGTATAAAATTTTATTTGTACTCAAAATGCATACTACCTTTGTATATACATTTATGTGTACTGAATTGATTATATCTTTCTAATCCAATATTGTTAAACAGTGCTTTACTACCAATGTACATAATATTACTTACTCTGTACTTTAACTGTAATTTTGATTTTAATGAGGAGCTTTTCTACCCGTGTCTCCACTGAAAACGGGCTTTGTACAGCCCAGTGGACATTTCTGGTTAACAAACTGCAAATAAATAAATAAAATAAATAAATAAATGTTATTATGATTTATTTATTATAAATTATTTATTTTTATTTAACATTTGTTTACTGGGAAAGTCTGATTGGGACAGAACCCATTTTCAGCAGAGGCCTGGGGAGAAATGCTCCAGATACATGTCTTTGGAATGTGGGAGGAAACCATAGAACCAGGAGCAAACCCATGTGAATGGAGGGAGGACATGCAGACTCTGCACAGAAGGCACCCTAGCCGAGAATCAAACCGGAGAACCTCTTGCTGTGAGGTGACAGCTAACCACTGCACTGTCCAAAAAGAAACATAGGAAAATACTACTCAAATAGTCACAAGGATCATAAGATGCCTAGCCATATATAAGTAGGCCACCCCCTGAGTGCTTGGCATGGGAAATGTCCTTGTTATCTTACCTAATATCCAGGAACCCATAACTCTGACCATGAAAAGTTGTTATGGGGCTAGGAGCCAACATGCTTACATACGTGCAAAGATGAAGCACAAGCTGTGGCATTCATACTGATGTTTATAGAATGTTTATAGGTCATTGTTACTCCTCCTTCCACTAGTCTACTACACTTTTAGTAACACATGATGTGCTGCAGTTATAACACATGTCAAAAAAGGAAAAATACACCCCCACTCCTAAGTTTTTTTTTTTGGTCACCAGTTATTCAGTCACACATCATCATCAATGGATATACATCATATATGTATCATATACATATGGCTTACTTAATACTAGTCGATTTTAGCTAAAATCAATCTCTGTATTGTTGAAAAACTTAACTTGACAATACAAATTGTCAACAGCTGTGCAAGAACGGACAATCCCATGGGCTGGGAATATGCCAAAGTTGTAATAAATAAATTTCAGGTGATTGCAGGAAGTTTTGTCTCCCTGCAACAACACTGTTTATTTAATTGTATGTTCCATGGAGAAGGCTTGCAACATGGGCAGTAGTAGCATGTCAGTGTTTGTTTGTTTATGTAAGTGTGACAGTTTTAACGACATCAGTGCAACAGCAGTTTGACAGTTACTAGTATATATCTATATCAATATCCATATAGATATATCTATATCTGTATCTTTGTATATTTAGATAGATATATACATAGCCATATATATATATATATATATATATATATATATATACATAAATATATGTATATGTGTTTTCATCTGTGTATAAAGGTACGTCTGCACACCAGAAAAAAACAATATTGCACCTCAATTGATTGTGCACATTTGCTTGAACACCACCCACTGCCTCATCAAATAACTTACACATGTAAGTTAAACAAGTGTTTCAGGGGTGGGAGAATTCCTTGATTCACACTGTACCACATTTACACACACACACACACACACACACACACACACACACACAAAATAAATCACACAAATCAGCTTTTTCCTTTTCGACAAAACACACATTCCACAAAAGATAAGTCAATTAGGGTCTCTGTAGAACACATACTCTTATTTTTTTATGTTTGTTTTAGTTTACTGGATTTGTCCAACAGAGTTTAGTCAAAAAACTCTTTTCAGCATAGGTCAAGGACAAGAGAAAAACGTATCAACGTATCACAAACATTTTTAAACAGACATTCTGTAATATTCAAACAGACATTAAGCAATATACATCAGCAATTACACATAAATTTGCTAATTAGACTGCACTCATATGAAATAAAGGCAACTATTGCAGTATAAAACATACTTCTGCATTAATAGATGTTGAAAATCGAGAATTTGAAGTGTATTAGTGGGTTTGTCACATAAATAATAGATCATTTAATTAGTGCTTAGAATTTCATGAAATGGAGGTGAGGGAAGGATGTAGTTAGGGTAGAAAATGTTAATATTGTAGACAAGAGCTGGGCTTAAAGCAGGTTCATAGATAATCATATATGTGGTTATCTTATGATTTATATTACAAGTATAGAGGTTGGTGGTGAGCAGTGCCATAAACCTATGTATATGTCTAGGAGATGCTCGTAAAACTGTTCAGGTATTAGTGAAGACTAGTTGTGGGGCATAGGATTCTGAATAAAGATAAATGGTTCATACAAGGGTGGCCGCAGTGGTGCAGCAGTTAGCGTTGCTGCCTCACAGCAAGAGGTTCTCCAGTTTGATCCTTGGCTGGGGTGCCTTCTGTGCAGAGTTTGCATGTCCTCCCTGTGGTCACGTGGGTTTCCTCTGGGTGTTCCAGTTTCCTCCCACATCCCAAAGACATGCTGTAGATGGATTGTCCCTATGCATGAGTGTGTGCGTACTGCAGCGGTGGTGCTGTGGTAGCGTTATCGCCTCTCAGTTAGACGTTGCCCATTCGATTCTCAGTTAGAGCGTCTTCTATGTGGCGACATGTGTGAATGGGCATTCCTTCATTGAAGGTTGTGCATTAGGCCTGTCAAGCCAGCACGTAAAAATCTACTGCCAATCATTAGTGGACAGGAGTTCCGCTGTGGTGACCCCTAACCGCGAAAAGCCAAAAGACACAACAACATGAGTGTCTGCGTGTGTGTACCTTCTATGGAAGGTTGGGTGCTGGGCTGGCAACTTGACACTGTAAAACTCCACTGCCAATCATGAGTGGACAGGAGATCCACTGTGGTGACCCCTAACCAGGAAAAGCCAAAAGAAGAAGGTTCATACATGCAGAATTAAGTGTAGGACCATCCTTGCCTGAACATATTACATCAAAGAGGTGAAAGAAAATAGTGCATCAACATATGTAACAGAATGTACGAGCTCTGATTCAAAAACAGAGTTGAGGCGATTCCTCCTTTTCTTTGTGTCTGATTATTTAAGATTTATACCTGTATTTCTGTACCTATATGTGTATGCCACAGTCACATGTCATGAAATGAGTCTTCATGATCCAAAGTATCAGGTATTTTATTTATTTTTCATTAGAAAACTGCATGTTCCATTTTTCTTACATTTGTTTATTTATTTACCTAAATTTTACATTCCTGTTTACCAGTCATATCAATGGATACAGATTTTCTCTTTTTTGGCATAGACATATAACTGTAACAATATTTCATGGTTTTCTGGGTGGGAGGATTATGATGATATAAGGTTAAATTTTAATCAATGTTTCACATTTAGTCATCCTCAGTATGCATGCACAGGACAATATTTTTCTGACATATGTTTTCCGAATGGTTATGTCATTTTTATATGTAGTGGTATTACTCTTAATGTAGCACTCACTACATTTCATCGGTATTTTACAATACTCTTGCACTTCGATTTTAAATGTATATTCTGGTTGGCTGATTTTTTTTCCAAGCATTATTTTTCCGTTTTCTTTTTCTTATTCTTTTAGTTTTTTATTATCATGCCTATCTGATCTAAGCTTGATTTAGGTGAGAGATGCTATGCTTGTTAATTTGTGATGTATATTTTGGGTTTCTGTATTTGATGAAGTTACTGTTTTCCCACCGACATGAGTGGAAAAGAATGCCTGTCTGCATGCAAAATGATCAGAGCTGTTCTTGCCTATGACTCTGATTTTATATTATACATTTTATGTTTAGTCTACTTCTGCCTCAGCTGAATGAAGTTTATTTAAGCAATAACCAACGATGTGGTATGGTATATTGAAGATTTACCCACGGTTGGTGTGGTTTAATCATGAGGTCGAAGCCCAAGTGATTACATAAAGCCAGCTATGGGTAAATCTTCAATATACCACAGCCACAGAGTAGGTTATTGCTATTATACAATGACATTATTTAACAAAAAAAATATTTACTTTTCTTAAATAATGTCTTTGTATAATGGTGCATTATTGTTCTTCCGCCAGTGGTGGTATACCGCTTCCTTGTGTTGATGTACTGCGCATGCGTATGGGACTTGCGTTCCCACGCATACCCAGTACATTGATGCTTTGAAATGGAAGCAATGGAGAAAAGAAAGTCTCCATTGCTCTGTTTTTTTATTTTTATTAAAAAAATTGTTTTGGATACTTTATACCAACGGAAAAAAATTTGGGCGACTGGATCTTTTTCTGTTGGTATATTGTGGGATTTACAATGGGCATGCTGGCCAATCAGCATGCACGTTTTGGAATATTAATGGGGGGCCATTGTATCATTTTTATTTATTTATTTTCAGCTGCACATAGCAGATAACTTTTTCTGTATTGTTGTTTAGTACTGTTGTAGCCATTCTGGAGATACAATGACATTAAAATATTAAGTATGGTGGTTGTCTTTCGGCTTTTCCCAGTTAGGGGTCGCCACAGCGGAACTTCGGTCCGTTAATGATTGGCAGTAGATTTTAACGAACACTGAAGTGCCAGCTTGATGTCCAACCTTCAACGAAGGCACACCCATTTACGCATGTCTTTCGAATGCCTATCCAACCACGGGGAGGACATGCAGACTCCACACAGAAGGCACTCCCCGCACTCCAGCCGAGAATCGAATGGGAGAACCTCTTGCTGTGAGGCAATACATTAAAATATTAAGTATAAAACATTATATTGCTTTACAGTATACAAAAGCACATTATTGTTTCTGCTTCTCAGATTCGTCTCTTGCTTGCCTGTGTTTCATATATGTCATCAGAGTTTGGCTGGTTGTTTGTTTTTTGTTTTACATACGCCTCCAAATTAAATCTTCTTATTCATTTACTTCCTTATAACTTCTTAGACTTCCTATATTTGTTTATTTCTTGGATTGCCTTTTCCCCTATTATTTTTATAACATTCTGCTTCATCTTTAGTCACTGAATGCTTATTGCCCACATTATACTTCTTTTGTTTTTATATATTTGACTATTTCTTTCACTGATCATTATTTGTCCTGCTATCGGTTCATTAGTTTATAGGTACTTAATAAGCTACTGATCTGTGAAGATCTTCAGAAGCCTAGCCATACAATCCCAATAAGTTTCTAACTCTACTATTTTAAGTGCTAAGAACCCAGAGCCTTTTGTAATATTAGTAAGAATAATGCAGGAGCATTTAGACATTTAAATGTTACCCCTGTCCATAAGGAACAAGGGTGTCAATACAGTAGTGAACCTGCAGCTTCCCATCCACTCATCCAGATTACACTTGATTTAAGGGACATTCTTTATTTTACATGTGAATGGAGATGATTGCATAGAAATGGTATTCTTTGTGAGACCTATCTCTTTCTCTGGCATGTTCTACTTGAGCTGTAGAAAAGACTGCGATCTCTTGAGTGAATATATCTGCCACTACTGAACTTGTGGATGTGTAACAGAAATGAAAGGACGGCGTTGGTAGAGGTTATATAAGCATGGCCAAGATCACGCCTCAGTACCCTGTAAGATACCATAAAAAGGGACAGGGCTTTGAGACAATCAGTAAAGCTTTCATGATTTGGCACTTAATTTTCTTAGCGAGAAAGCTCTGTGATAACTCAAGTTGTGCCACATGTTTGGACAGTACCAAAGTGGGCTTCATAATCATTGATCAGCCTAATGAGTGTAGAATCCAGTGGGGTGATCACTTCCCTGGACCGGGTCTCCATACTCTTACTAGCAATCTGCACAATGAAAAAGGATTTCCTTACTATAGTGGAAACAGGATAATTGAATGACAGCACATTGTCTACTTGGGTTCCCAGGTTCCTCGCTACTGGGTTTGTTGTTAATTCCATAGTTGCAGGGGATGTCATGCTTGCCATAGGATACAATTATACATGCTCTGGTATTTAGTTTTAGGCCATGGCTTTGCCACCAGCTGTTTGTTTGGAAAGGAACTTCCTGAAGGACATTGATATCTTCTGGAAAATTTTATGATGGCATCAAGTTTACAGTCATCTACAAAGTTGATCACTCACGAGCCCTTAACATTAGCTTTGACCTCTAAGAAGTAGATGCCATATAAGTGCAGGAGTATTTTTGGGGAAGAGGTAGAACCACCCATCCTAACTTCTTGGCTTCCATTTGTGAGCAAATCTGCTATCCAGTGAGTTATATGGGGATTTTCATGGTGTCAGAATCATGATCTGAAACTAAATGCCAAAAAGTGCATTATTGTATTCTTTGGGAAGTCATCTACCCCAGGGAACTGCCTTTGACAATATGCCCCTATGAGTTAACCCAGCTGTTCAGGATTAGGGAACTTATATGGAGAGTGACCTAACTTTTGACCAACATGTGCTTATTTTTGCTAAGAAAGTCCTTCTATATTGTACAATCTATAAACAAAGGGATTGCGTCTAGATCTGGGTATGTCATTGTCCCCTTTTGCTCAGCCCTCATTAGGCCAATTATTGTATCTAATGCCCCCTTTGACATATATATGTCCAGACATGTTGAGCACCTGTAATGCCCACAGAGATACCTTACTAAAAGGATACAAGGCCTAAACAACATGTCATACATTGACCAACTACAAGCTCTGACACTGTACTCGGTATCCTACAAGGTCTATATTATATCCTCAAAGAGGCGTTCCATCGACCACCTCTTCATCGACATTTAAGCAGCGACAGCAGAAAATGTCAATCATTCACATCAGCGATTTCTTTCCCTGGGAAAGAAATCGCTTGGCCATCTCTGTTAGTTTGCCATTTTTCCAACTGCAGTACAATCTCCGAGTTGGTATATTTAGTTAGGGGGGTGAGGGGGGCACAGTCCCCCATGTTGGGAGGTGTGTGGGGGGTGAAGCCGCCCTACTTTTTTATGTTTGCTGTGATGTGTTTTTGTTTTGAGGGCAAGCGATTTCTTTCCCAGGGAAAGAAATTGCTGATGTGAACGTTCGGTGTTTTCTGCTTTTGTTGTTTACATGACGATGAAGAGGCATTCGATGGAATGCCTCTTTGAGGATATAATATAGACCCATCCTACAGACTTCTAAGAGGAGACCTGTGTCTGGCATACAAGGTATCCTCTGACCCATTACTGATGGATTTACTGTACATTAGCAAGTCAAATGGCATCATAAATACTCAGTTTAGGAACCTAAACCTCTTCTGCAACATCAGCAGAATGGTTAGGAGTGACAAGTTTATTTCACAGAGCATACCACTGCTGTGGAACAGACACCCCATCCGCATAAAATAACATTCATCCCTATATATTTTCAAGCACAACTTAGATCTATGGATGGGAAACAGAAGGATCATCCTAAGACTGCCCCCATACTACTAGTGGACAGATGCAGCTCCTAAATCTGTTATCCCATACATGAGACCTCTCAAATTATCTATGGTATGATTCTAGTTATTTCCATTAGGTATAATATGTAATTATCGAACATGAGATGGGTAAAGCCAGTCTATAACCCAATGGGGTAGGTTATTTTGAGTGCAAAAAGGGAAAATGGATAGGCATAAAATGGCCTGCACAGGCAGCTATCCTGGTACTTACCTATGAACCTATGGGCTTTTCCCTTTTATTGCAGAGCTTGTTTATATTTGGGCTCAACCACTGGGTGTTTATTTTTGAACTTGGCATATTTATTTCAGAGGGGGACAGATGCTTCAGCGCTGCTATTTACATGCTCAGTGAAGGATTTCACTTTTGTAGAGGCGTCATCAGGGTAGAAGGAAATGTTGAATTTATCTAGGTTATCAGCCTGTTTTAGTAGATTAGTTTCTGAATATTGAGTTATTGAGTGTAGCTTCTATTTTTGGTCTTATGGTGAATATGACTGATTTGACAAGAACAACTAATAAGGAATAGAGCTGCCCCATATTGGTGAGAACCAAATCCAGGGCTTTGTGCCCCTTGTAAGTGCATGGACTAGCTGGTCCAGTAATATTGTATTTATGAAGTCTAAAAATATCTGGCAGGCATGCTTGGGGATATATAAGTTTTCCTTTAATGGAAGGGTATTTGAAATACCCTAGGAAAATGGTGTTTAACTTAATGCTTAGGTCTTCCAGACTAGTCAAGTAGGAGATATGGCCAAGTGGGGCATAGAAGGAGGGGTCCTGTAGTTAGTTATGATGTTTTATGGGGGTTTGGTAATAGTAGGTTGGACATGGAGGACTTCCAGGTCATTACCCTGCCTAACAAGACAGGAGGCAAAATTTTATTTTACAAATATAGGTACCCCACCACCTTTAGGGCCTTCATCTAGCATGTTGGGTCTAAATGCATGGTAGGCATTGAAATCTTGCACTGATGGGATGATTTCAATATTCTTGAAACAGGTCTCAATGATGATACATACATCAATGCATTCTAGGGTCAGGAGTGCCTATACTGAGTGTAGGTTTTTCTTAAGGCTCCTTTAGCTTAACAGTCATACCTTCATGTTTTCTGAATTGTGTTTTGTTGTTAGAAGCTTGTAAAAACTGACATTATCTAAAAAAGCATTATAGAGGTGGATAAGGTTTCTGTCACTGTATGAAAGCCATAGGGGACAGGTGCAGGCTGTCCCTGGTAAAGCAGTTTGGACTGTCTACCGTGTTCGCTCAGGCAGATATATATTTTACCCCATTTGAATGACATCAGAAGCTAAGCAATTTGTTGAAGTCAGTCATGCTTTGTTCACAACAAATTGCCTATAACTTTAACACTCATTTTATCACTACTATTGAAAAGCTAATCAAGGACTCATCAACAAACACAAACTCAAACTCCCAAGACAGAAATAATCCTATACACGGCAATTCCAATCTCCCTTCCTCAAACTTCTCTAGGAATACTCATATAAATCCTTCATTTGCAATCCAACCAGTACCATTCTCCCTTATTCTCAAGCTACTAAACAAACTAAAACTGTGCTCTCTTTCCACTGACAATCTACCTCCCAAGTATTTACAGCTTGCAGCAACTGCAATCACATACCCAGTTAGCACTGTTATAAATTGCTCCATCTCAGAATGTTACATTCCCCAGTTATGGAAAACATGTATTATAACTCCACTACATAAAGCTGGAAATTCCCACAACCTCTCTATCAGCCAAGCTCAATACTATCTCCATTATCAAAAATCTTAGAAAAATGTGTACAGATACAACTACTTAAATACCTCTCTGAAAATGACCTTCTTGCCCCCACCCAACATGGTTTCCATCCTGCTCACAGCACTAACACAGCCCTTTTCTCTTTCACTGATGCTGTAAACAAAACCATTGATGCTGGTTACGCTACTTCAGTACTCTTACTGGATCTATCAAAGGCTTTTGACACAGTATCACATACAAAACTTCTAAACCAACTTGCAAAGCTAGGATGCTCCCCCATTTCTCTTGCTTGATTCTCCGTTCTACCTAAACAATAGGGAACAATCAGTCAAATGGCAAAATGAACAGTCAGAATATCTGACAAATAATATAGGTGTGCCACAAGGGTCCATTCTAGGCCCCCTACTCTTTAATATGTTCATCAATGATCTTCACAAAGCTTCACAACAAAGTAAACTTATCCAATACGTTGATGATGCTACCATCACATCAACCTCCAATAATTTCTCAAACCTCCTCACAACTATGCAAAACATATTCACATACATCGAAACCTGGCTAAATAATGCACAACTATTTTTAACCCCCCCCCCCAAAAAAAAAAACTGTTACTTTTCTCAACAAAGCCACCAGATATTGATTTCAAAATCTTTTCACAAGATAACACAGAAATCAAAACTACTTGGCATAACACTTGACAATAAACTCACTTTTGAGTCACATATTGTAAATACAATAAAGCAATAATGAAAACTCACTTCAATCTAGGCAAATTTTATCATCACAAACTCTACCTAGACAAACTTACCAAAACAAAACTGGCCAATATCTTACTTATCCCTTCCCTTCTATATAGAAGTGCCATTTTTGCTAACTTTCGCTCCTCTCAGCATTAAATTGCAATCCTGCTATTATAAAAATAGCTAAATTTGCCTCAGGAAAGCCAAACCACACACACCATTGCCAAGCAATTTAAGAATTGAATTGGCTTGATTTTTCCCACTACCTCAGTTGTACCCAACTGACTCTAGCCTACAAACTAATTTTTAAACCCAACACCTGCCCAGCACTCCGCTCCATCCTACAAGTCTATATTTCAACCCAAATTCTTAGATCCTCCAGCAGACAGCTTTTACATGTAACCAAACCCAACAAAACAGATGGTTACAAAGTCTATAGTCCCACATTGCTACACTGTGGAATACCTTACCTTCCCACTTAACTCAAATTGAATGTTTGAAAACCTTTAAATCAGCATTAAGATACCATTACCTAAATAACCCGTCTTGCCCCTGCAAAGCAAACCACCATAAATCTGTCCCTTACTTAATGCATGGAACATATCATAAATCATATACTATATTGCTTGGTAACTGAATCTCCATCTTGTATACTGCTGTGCAACTTTTGTATTAATATAGTAATGAATACTTTAATTTGTACTGTAATATTTATAAGCATTTTCACATGTATTACAATATGCTACTTCGATACCATTTTATTGTTATGTTTGTTAATTCTGTACATTGTATTACATTTTTTGTGGAGCTTTTCTCCCTGGGCCTCCACTAAAATTTTTTTTCAGACCCAGAGGAGTTTCCCGGTTAGAAATTGTCAATAAATCAATAAATTAATAAATAAATAAATAAATAAATAAATAAATAAATAAATGTGTTTTATAATTCTAGGTGAATATAACATGCTGCTCAGGGTAGGTCCATACCTGCCTCAGACACATATTCTGAGAGCTTAATCATATCTTTCTTAATACTGTCCAAGGAGGTACATTTCAGGTCATCTACACCCATGTGAACTATGTACCATATGTGTACCTGTGGTTCAAGGACTTGAAAGCGTGAGTTATGTGGCAAAGTCTGGCCCCTAGTATCAACTGACAGTGACCCTCTCTTTGCTGAGCCTAGTGAGTGGTGTACTAGTGTGTCTCAAATAGAGTTTCTTATGGCTAGAATGTTTGGTTGTCTAGAAGCTTTCCTTATGGGTTGTCAAGCTGAGATACTTTGAGTTATAGTTGTCTGTTTCATGGTGGGCGTTGCTTAAGTTGAATGTTTTGTGAGGTTGCTGAAGGTACTTAATATAGTTGCATCTGGGCAACCTTTGATGTTTAGGTAGATTAGTTTTAAGGACCTCAGCATATATGGGTCTATTTGCTCTGTAATGTTTGTGGAAGGAAGCAGAGTGTGGTATTTTGTGTTACTGACATCCTGTTTAATACTTGTATCATCTGTATGTGAGAGCTTTCCCCCCAGTGACATTGTATAACTACATCTCTCACACAGTGAATTAGATTGCTTAAGAATTATGTTGCTGTCAATAACATGAAACAATAGCTAGATTCCCAAGATGCTCATTTTTACCAAGCTGGCTGTAGAGAGAGTAGGAATGTGCAAATCCTTGGTTCCAAATGTTTATTGTGTGAGCTACAAAAGCAGAGGTATCCCAGGTGTTAATGACTAATTTGCTTCATGGTAAAGAATGCAATCAAGGTCAAACTTGTGGTGCAGTGCTCCTGTGCATGTAAACCAGGGAATCATTGATCAATGAAGGACTTGAGATTTCAGAGGTTGGCTTTACAGGGAAAATTGAGATTTAAATAACCTGCATCTATAAAGGGTACAGCTAATTGCCACTGTGTGATTAACAGTATCACACAAACACAATGACTTTATACAAGCTAAGAAATTCAGATCAATTTCAAATAGTCCTGTGGTCAATCACAAAACTGTAATTTCTTAGGGTCTTTAAGTAATCTCAAACATAGAAATGACTTGGTTCTCCTCTACTGCCACTAGAGAACAAACCATGATCACAAAAAGCCAAATAACCTGCAGACCCAGACAAAATAAAGAATAATGCAGAATTTGAGCAGAACTAGCATATAAACACTTTATTAATGCAGAAATTCCAGCCCAAAATAGCAAAAAGTACTTATGAGACTGATGATGAATTAACACGAAGTATTTCTGTGGCATGGTCACCCAGCATTATGAAGCTCTGTGGAAATGAGTCAAGCATCATACAAACAAGATGACTTTATGCAATAATTAATCATTCCCAAAATGATTACAGTAATGACTCTCTTAACACATTAATTAATCCTCATCCTCAAAAATGCAAAGATCTAGAAAATACTAGAATATTTACTAAATTAAACCTTCTTTTTCTTTTCTTATTATAAATTAACCCATTTTACTAGATACAGTCTTATCTCCCATCACCTGATAGTCTAATTCTTTATGTAAATCAAACACAGTCACAAAACAATTAAGCTGACTTAATAGCATCACGTTTATCAAATTAACAAACATTTTTGTGCAAAGTCACCCCAAGCAATTTCCATGGCTTATTTACCTAATTGTCCTATCCTACTATTTTCTCAGGTCACTTACATTCCTCATGAACTATATTAAATTCCTAAAACATTTAGCTGCTATTTCTGTAAATTAAAGTCTTATTTGTACAACATTTCTGTAACCCTTAATTTTTTTCCATCTTTAAACCAAATCCTACTCTTCCTAATGTATCCTATAAAATGCATAAGGTCTCTCTTATCTATCTCCTATTTATGTCTATCAACATCACATCATCAAAGTATGGCAGAATTATCTGTACATATATATCCTTGAATATCTCCCTTCTACCTTTGTCTAACTTTCTCTTAGCTCACCATCCCATTCATAATTAAGAAAACTCAAGTCATGAGACAACCTTGCTTGATGCCCTTTTGTAGTACTTACTTCCCTGTCCTAACCATCCATTTCCAAATGATATAATTTAACAGGATTCATATAACCTCATGCTAAACAATATCAAAAACTTTGTTTATATTGTAACTAACCAACCGTTCTTTTCTAACATATCAACTATTATTCATTTCTTTTCTTAAATTTCTTTTCATTTCATTTCATACATTTATTTGTCCAGAATTATTTCATCACTATTATTCTCAGTTACATCATTTCTCACTACATTATATCTCTCTTTTCATATGTATTTGATAACTACATGTACTACTTATGGGTTCATAGGTTTATAGGAGGTTACTAGGGCAGTGGCCCTAGAACCTTAACAAACCTAGCCATGTTCATCCCAAGTATACTCATTTGTTCTTTTTTGGGTAGTTCACAGAATGAATTTATGAAGAGAGTGGGCCTGTGATTAACACCAGCTACCCCTGTCCATGAGGGACATGGGTACCACCAGAGGGGCAAATTTGTACTCTCCCATCTAATTATCTAGGTTACATTTGAATAGGGTTAGTGAGGAGCTCTGTTTTACATGAATAGGAAGTCTATTCCAGAGAAGTGTCAGTCTCTGGGAGACATATCTGTCTCTCCAGCATGATCTGTTAATGTCACAAACTAGGTTGAGATCCCTAGAATGAGTGACTCTTCAGCGATTTGACTTACAGATGTGCAGCATTTCCATTAGGTTAGGGTTGGAGATTGCCCTATAAGTTAGACACAAGTCACCTCTCAGCAGCCTATAAGATACAGAGTAAAGTGACAGGGCTTTCAGGCTGTCCACTTAGGTCATGGTTAGGAGTCCCTTTATTTTCTTAGTAAGAAACCTCAGATGTTTCTCCAGCTGCTGCAGGTGTCTGGTGAGGTACATGCAAAAGGGTATATTATACTCTATTAGTGGTCTGATGAGAGTTGAGTACAGTGCAGTTATAACATCCATTGACCTGGATGCTATGCCCTTGCTTATGAGGTGAGCTGCATAGAAGGCTTTCCTTGACTTGGTGGTCAAAGTTCAGATTGCTATCAATCTGTGAACCCAACTCTTGCACCACTGGGTTGGAACTCAGGGGGGTTCTGTCAATATTGTAATTTGTAGGGAACTCTGTTTCCCAAAGGGAATAATAATAATGCATTTTTTTGCATTTAGTTTTAAACCATGGCTTTGGCACCAATCATTTGTTTGTTTTAGCCCTTCTTCTAATATGTTGACATTGTTGGGGGACTCAAAGATTGCTCCTAGTTTTGCAATCATCAGTGAACTTGATGAGCCAAAAGCCATCTAGTTTGGCCTGGACTTCTGAGAAATAGATGCCAAATTGTAAGGGGCCCAGCACAGACCCCTGTGGTACTCCACTGGTGATGGGTCAGGAGCGGCCTTCGGTCAACTGGTGCCCTAGGCAAAAAGGCTCCACAGCACCCCCCCCACACCACCTGGTGCCCCCATCCTGGTCTACCTACAGCAAATAAATACTGAAAAAGTGCCCCTGCTACAGTGGTGCCCTAGGCAGCTGCCTAGTTGGCCTATACCTAAGGCCGGCTATGGGTGCACTGATGGAGGTGGAGTCACCAATAGAGTGGGTCTTCTGTTGGTGAGCCAATTGGCTACCCATCTAGTAAAGCAAGGGTTAATCCCTGTCTGGGATAGATTTTCAATGATGCCAGAGAGGGGAATTGTGTCAAAAGCCTTGGCAAGTTTCAGATAGGCTATGTGCACTGTCTTACCTTCATCCAAGGCTTTGGTGACATTCTGAAAGAAGTCTACCAGTCTAATAAGCATGATCTACCCCTAGCAAAGCCAAACAGAGTTGGGTCCAGCATTTCAAGGTCACATGTCCTTGTTGATAAGGTCTATGATAATTCTTTCTATGGCATTGCAGATGAGACTGGATAGATTTATGGCTCTTTAGTTACCAGTGTCAGTTGATGGCCCCCCATTGTGCAGGGAGAATACTGTTGTTGTTTTCCATTCTGCAGGAACATAGCCAATTTTCAAGCTATGATTAAAGTGAATGCCAAGTGAGTCCACTAGGTCTTGTTTTAGATTGTTAAGTAAACAACCTGGGATATTATCTGGTCCCACTGAGGCCGTGTTTTTGTCTTTGGTGAGCGTAGAAATTACCTGTTATCTAGAGGTACTAGATATAGGACTGGTATCAGATATGCTTTGGGATATGGTAGGTTGGGATGGGGGGGTGAAGTTTGCACTGAAATGATCAGCTAGCAGGTTGGCGATATCTTCTGGTGTAATATGAGTGATTCCATCTACAACTAATTCGGCACATAGCTCGGCATTCCTTTTTAGACTTCAAATGTAGTTAAAGTTTCATAATTTACTTTAGAAGACTTTACAAGATTTCTGATTTTTCTATTTAGGCGTAGGAGGGAACTCCTCCTCTGCAGAGTGATATCCCTCTTTCTTTTAAACAACAGTTTCTCTGTCTTATTATATAATCTGTTTATACTTGAAGTCCATCATGGTAGCTTGTTTCTACAGGAAGACCTGGTTTTAATTTGGTCAGGTACAGCAGAGTTTACACAGTCACTTAAGTACTTGTACAGGGCATCTGTGTACACTTCTGCATAGTGATCATTAGTGTCTGTGATTGTGGGTGGGTGGTATTAGTGTCTGTGATTATGGGTGATATGAAGCTTTTTATACCATTGCTTAGAACACCATAGTTAGATTTAGTGAATTTGTTTTTTTTTTTTTCACAAACACTCAGGTTAAAACAGCCCTCTCCAAAGCCAAAAACACAGCATCAGTGGGACCGGACAGTATCCCAGGCTGCATCCTACACAAGCTCAAAGATGAACTAACCCCTCACCTAAACGCACTGTTTAAACTCAGTCTCTCCACAGGCTACGTGCCCACAGAGTGGTGCACAGCAACAGTTATTCCACTCCACAAAGGTGGAGCCACAACAGACCCTGGGAACTATCGCTGTATAAGCCTGACTAGCTTGGTCTGCAAAACTATGGAGTGCATCATCATGGATCTCATTAACAGAGACATTGGAAACTTCCAAACACTGGACCAAACCCAGTTCGGCTTTGTTAAGGGCAGATCATGCCTCCTAAACCTGGTGGACTTCTTTGAGACAGTTACCAAGGCTATAGACGAGGGAAAGGTGGTACACACAGCCTACCTAGACCTTGCAGAGGCCTTTGACACCATTCCCCATTCAGGTATTATAGACAAGCTCACCAGCCTGAACATAAACCCCTACGTCACAAGATGGGTTGCCAACTGGCTCACAGGCAGAACCCACATTGTAAGAGTTGCAGGAGCTAGGTCTGACTCTAAACCAGTTACAAGTGATGTTTCTCAGGGCTCAGTCCTAGGACCCCTCCTGTTTGGCATATACTTCTCAGAGGTACAGGCAAGCGCAGGAGGACTATGGCTCACCAAGTTTGCAGACGACTGCAAACTAGGGGCTATAATTGACTCTCCGGCTGACACAGACATCCTCCAAAAGGTTCTCACTGAGGCAGATACCTAGTGTCAAAACCATGGTCTCAAGCTAAATGCCAAAAAGTGCATAGTCATCCCCTTTGGAAAAAACAAAGTACCCACTAACTACCACATAGGTGGTAACCCCCTAAATACGGAAGATGTAATAAGGGATCTGGGGACCCAAGTAGATAGTAACCTCTCCTTTGATAATCACATTGCCAAAGTGGTTAGAAAATCCTTCTATGTGGCCCACCTTATCACAAAAGGGTTTGCATCCATATTGAAAGAGGTCATTGGGCCCCTCTACACATCACTCATCAGACCCATCATAGAGTACAATGCCCCATTTGGGATGTACCTTACAAGACACCTGCAACAACTGGAAAGACCACAGAAGTTCCTCACCAAGAGGATCACTGGCCTCAAGCAGATGCCCTATGCAGCTTGACTAAAGAAACTCCAGCTGTACTGGTTGCATACCGCCTACTCAGAGGTGATCTCTGCTGACATACAAGGCCATGTCCAACCCAGAATTCATAACATGCTCCACCTAAAGAAAACCATATCCCCTCGAGCCACACGCTTCAGGGATCTAAACCTCACCACAACAATAAATAGGACATGCTGGAGGGATAGATTCCTGTCGCAGAGACTTCCCATGCTCTGGAACAAGATTCCAATCTACATTAGGCAGAGCGCCTCGTTAACCCTCTTCAAGAGAAACCTTGATGAGTGGATGGGAAACAGAAAGTTTACCCAGGGATCACTTCAATGGCTCTGCTGGACAGAGGCAGAGGGAACTAATCTAAATGCCTTCAGGCAGATAGCCTAGTACCTACCTATGAACCTATGACCCTATCTGACCTGACCAGGGAGGGCATCACACATGGGGAAGTACAGTGAACCCCCCCCCAGTGTTGGTGAATACTATGTCCAGAACATTAGAGCCTCTAGTGATGGTGCAGACTATCTGTTCCAGATCATTTGTGTTAACAAAGTCCAGGAACCCCTGGATGAGCATGCTTTTGCTCAAATATGTGCCTCAGTCTATGGATGAATAGTTGAAATCTCCCATGACTAAGGTGTTGGACTGCATGGTGAGGGAGTTAGGTAAATCAAGGTAGGCATTTTGCTTATCCTGGTTTATGGTGGGGATCTATAGCTAGCAATTATGAGGTATGGCACTATGCCAATAGTTGATTTGACATGGAGTAGTTTGAGAGAGTCATGCTGTTTGACCAGTCTTGAAGTGCATTTGGTTTTAATGAAGATGGATACACCTTCACCTTTCATTCCTTCATGCTCATTTTGAGGTCTGAACATGTGGAAGGCATTATAGCCTTGCATGGCTGGGGTGCTCTCAGTGGCCTTGAACCATCTCTCAGTAATGGCACAGACATCAGCATCTTCCAAGGTGGGAAGTGCTTCCAGGGAGTGCAGTTTTATGTTTAAATTCCTACCATTAAGCAGCATGGCCTTGCGTTTGTCTCAATTAGTTTTGTTATGTTGGGAAATATGTTGTTTTGATATTGTTTAAAAAAGGCACTATGGGGGAGGCAAGGGCCTTTGCCAGTATCTGAATGCCTCAGAGGAATAGGTGCAGACCATCTCTAACAAAGCAGTGAGGTGTGTCTACCATATCCTTACAGGCTGACAGATACTGGATCCCCCTGGAGTGACACCAGAAGCTGAGCCAATTGTTGAAGTCAATCATTTTTTGTTTATACTGTGGCATCATCCTGGGTGAGGGTATGATACTGCTTAGGGCTAGGGACATACCTGTCTGGAATACATAGTCAGAGACTTCTACCATGTCTGTCTTCATATAGTCAAGAGATTTACGTCCAACATGGACTATGACAGAGTCATAATGGTACTTGTTGTTGAGTGACTTGAGTGCATGCATGATTTATAGAGATATAAAACTTTTTGTATTGGCTTCTGTGGTTTTCGTTTTGTGGTGAAGCAACTTCGTGTTTTTGCTGTTCCTTTGTTGCATGCATGATGTGTCAGATCCTGGCACCTAATAGGCAGCTGACCTTGACCTTCTCCTTATCCAGTTTAGTGAGGGGGGCATCTGTGTGTCTCACTATGGAGTTACCTATGACCATGACATATGATGTGTTTTGCCTTAGGAGCTTATTTTTTGAGACATGGACATGTGTGTTGATATGTGTAGTAGTTTATGTTTAGTGGTGAGTGTGGGTGGTGTGTGTTTGGGAGGTTTCTGTTCTTTTGGCAGAATTTTAGTGAGTACCTCCACATATGTGGGTTTATGTGTCATGACCTTATTTTGTGTGAGAAGTGAGGTTTGCATGAGAGGTGAAGCGTATGTGCTAACAACCTGTTTGATGTCTAGTTTGTTTTTACGAGAGAGAATTGACTCCATTTCCATAGTGTATTTGCATCTCTCACATAGGGTGTTAGTTTGCTTTGGGAGTAAATGGTTGAAAGTATACATGAAGAAATTGCTACATTGCATCAAGATGCTCATATCAATCAAGCTGTCAGTAGAAATGATGGGAAACTGCCCTAACAATGTAGCAGGAGTTTTTTAAATGTGGTATTTAGGAAGAAAGTGGGCTAGATGGACTTAGTCACAAACAACAAAAATGAAACAGCAATTCAATTAAATACAATTAACAAAGTGCATTGCTGGCTTAAAATACACTTATTTTTCAGTTTTCTTTCAGTGGATGTCTTGGATTTCAGTGCAGATGCAATCCAGACCTCTGGCTAAAGTTGCCAAACGTTGAGCAGCTCTGGTAACCTGAGCACAAACCTGTGTAAATACAAGGCTTATATACAGGCAAATTTAAATAGTTTTAACACAACTACCAATGGGAAAGTCCCAGACTGAGCCTTTCTCCAGCCATCCCCAACTTAGATGGGTCCTCAGCTACACACCTCAGCCACAAGGGTGCATAGAGGCCCTCATAAGGTAGGATGGTTGGTTTAAGAGTATAGTGATACCAAACAGTCTAGATTCAGCAGGTCTGAATCTAGCCTATGCCATATAAGGCAATGAAGCACACTTTTCAAAGTGCAGATTAAAAAGTAGTCACAAACAGAAAAAATAAAGCAGTAATTTCATTAAACACAACTAACAAAGTGTAGTACTGACTTAACTATGTTTATTTTTCATTTTTTCCAGTGGATGCCTTAGATTTCAGTGCAGATGCACACCAGACATCTGGCTAAAGTTGTCATTGAGCAGCTCCTGTAAACTGACTGAAAACCTGCACAAATGTGAGGCTTATTTACAGGCAAATTTAAACTGTTTTAACACAACTACAAATGAGAAAACCTCAAACTGAGCCTTTCTCTAATAATCCCCAACTCAGATGAGTCATGAGCTACATACTTCTGTCACAAGAGTGCAGGGTGGCCCTCTTAAGGTAAGATGGCTGGTCTAAAAGAACAGTGATACCAAACAGTCTAGATTCAGCAGGACTTAATCTAACCTATGCTATGTAAGGCAAGGAAACACAATTTCTAGATGGGAAGGGGTAAGGGAGAGTCACTTAAAGGTCAAAGTGAGAGTGTTTATTGGTATACTATTAAATGATCTGCAGTGGTACCACCCTCTAAACAAACTAGCAGCTCTTTGAGCAGCTGTGAACAGTGGGAGACTATGGAGAGTGATTCCTATAGAGGATTTTAAACTGGAGAGCAAACCAGTTTAAACAAACAAGTACAGACTGAAAACCAGTGGTAAGTTCAACAAAATAAATCAATGCAGTACAGAAGTGTTAAATATCACTGAACCAGTTAGAGCAAGTATAAAAAATATACTTATATCAGCTTTGGAGACCAGATGATTTTTACAAGCAATCCAAGTCTTGTAATCACAAGTGTCCAAGCCAGGCATTAGGAAGTTGTGAATAAATGAATACACTCTTACAAAAATACAAGGCTTTCATATAAGCAGGATGAATGACTTTTATAAAGTTAAAGCCTCGAGCCAATCAGATAAAAACATAATAAGCTATCAACCCACCAAAGTGCAAAAGAACCATTCCAATATAAAACAAATTGGCTTTGAACACAAGTGCAGTAAAACATGCTTTACAACAGAAATAATAATTTCTACAATATCAGGAATCCTTGGAAATAAGTACACTAATCTTTAGAAATGCTCACAACAAACAAAAACTTTGCAAAATGTAGAAATATTTTGGAAGACTCACTAAGAACAGCTTTTGCACTATCAAAGAAGGTTAGGAAATATCAGAATATTGTTAAAACAACCTAAGAACGGTAAAGTAACAAGCAGATAGAACTTTTTTAATGAATGTAGGCTGAAACAATGATAAATTCAACCAAATAAATAAATGGTGCATAGAAGTGTTAAATATCACTGAAACAGTTAGAGCAAATACAAAAACATACTTATATCAGCTTTGTAGGCCAGATGATTTTAGAAGCCATCCAAGTCTTACTCTTTCACTTTTTTATGTTAAACATTTAATACATTTATAGCATTAATTTCATCTTGCTCACCATATTTATATAAATGTCATACCCTATGTGAAGATAGGCAAAGGCCGATGTCAAAACTCGGAGACGATATGTCTGGATGAAGGAATTCTGCCTATTGTTTTGAGACCAGAGTAAATGCTTAGAATTTGCATGTATAATTTCTTTTATTGCTCTGGTTCCTGACCAGCTGCAAGATCAAAGGGGCCATGAACCTCTGAGAGTCTGTTAGCCTGGGAACCAGAAAGAAATGATGTAATCTGAAATGAATCAGTGGTACTGGATTATCAATTTAACGACAGAAAGAATGAGAGCATTAGAGCATTTGTCTTGAGAACATCCAACTCAGCATTGCCTGTGTCCATATGTAAGTAGGATTTTCAAATTGTGTTTTCTCTTAGCTATAGCTAGGAAATTGGAAGATTAGGCTAGTTTGTTTTTCTGTGATGTCAGAACTTTTCTACGGTATTATTTTAAGTATTTCTCTGTGATCTCTGAATTCTTGTCTAGCACTGTGTAGTAAGAAACATTGTCTTCTTTTTTTATTATTTATTATTAAATATTTTTAAACCTTTCAACTGTGGCTATTTTGTGTAGAGATAATTTAAGCTTTAAGAGTACATTGCATGTATATAGTGATACTGTATCAAGTCATTCCAAATAAGTCTTGACTGTTTGGTTGCACTTACCATTTGGATAACAATATTGCACAGTAATAATTGGACAGTCTTTAATAAGGGCCTTAATGCAGCTGATAAATATTAGCTGGGTGGTGGCAATGATTTCTACCATATAGTCTGGGTAAAAGGGGCACAGCTGGAGAACCTGTGCCAGCCTTCCCCAGGAGTGTATGTGTGGTTGTATATAACTCTTGTCTCAAAGTGTGTGTGACAGCTACTTGGGCAGGGACATGAAGCACTGGTTGGACAGAGTGGGTGCTGGAGGTTTTAGCTTGCCCACTAGACTGAGATCTGGACGCTATAGCTGTGCCAGTGGGGAGTCTTACTGAGGACCTGGAGAGGAAGGGCGAAACCAGCCCCAGACTGATTGTGATCTCTGTGTGCTCTTAAGGGAAATTGTATTTTACTGTGTGTGTATTTATTATCCTTTCCCTATATGGACGCCCCTCACTGTTGTTAGTAGTGAGGATTGAGGCTCCTTAATGGCTGGGCCAGTGCATGGGTGTCACACGCTATACTAGTTATAACTAAATCTGCTTAATTTTTCTCCCCTTTTAAACTACATTTAATTTTTATTTACTGACACATTCTGCTTCTTGTTTTTTTTTTTTTTATCCATCACTCTTTACCTTCCATCTTCCTTTCATATGTTCACTTTTCATTTACGGAATTCTCTTACCGTATATTCTAGAACTGCTTCCATTACTAGCTTCTATCACTGTCCCTCTGCTTTGTTTCTTCGCAACTTTAATTTATTTTATTTATTTTATATATTTCACATTTGTTGACTGGGAAAAGTCTGACTGAGCTGAGATAGCCCTTTTTCAGCGGAGGTCTGGGGAGAAAAGTTCCAAAACACTCAAACAATACAATACAATAGACAAAAATTTACAGTAGAAATCATCCACATGAATGACAGAGTTAAATTACTGACAATTATTAATGACATAAAAAAAATCTAGCAAGCAAATATTTACAGTCATAATTAAAATAGGCATGTAGATAAGATATTATTTCAGCATAGTCTTAATAATTTATACAATATGAGCATTGTTACATTTCAGGTAGACTGTTTGGTAGGGATATAAAGGAAGAGATAGGTTAAGCTAGGACATTGGAAAGAAAACATAGTTAGAATGAAAGAAGTTGACAGGACACTTAGGAAGTGGTAGTAAATGATGTAAGAATGTAGAAGATGAAAGTTAAGGTTAGAGGACTTTTAGTGAGCAATTTAAGGAGGAGGTGCAGTTTAAGGAGGGTGAGTACAGATGCAGGACCAGAGAGTTTTTAAGTGTTCTTTAGCTGATACTTTGTATTGTTTTGGGTGATTTAGTAGTCAAATTTGAAGTGGAAGCTTGTTCCAAGTGATATAGGATGATAGCCATATAGATCGCATCTACTATTGTTCCTAGGTTAATAGATAAGTAGTAGGGCTTGGTCTGAGCTATTGAGTGATCTTGTTGGCGTATAGTGGGATATTAAGGAGGATATGCTAGGGCAGAAGGAGGGTTTGTTTACTACAGAGTGTATAATCTGAAGTTGAGAGAGAAGAAGCAGGTGAGGTAATTCAAGGCAGTTGAAGTGTTTAAGTGAGACACACTGGTGGGTTATATTAATATAATGGGTAGAGAATTTGGCTACTTTGTTGTAGGTGGAGTTTAGTTTTGATAGTAGTGTGGCATTAATGTTAGTGAGTATTTGAGAACCATATAGTAGACTGGGCAGGAGGTAAGTGTGAGAGAGGGTTACTTTAGCACTGGAAATAAGAAACTGTTGATTTCTGTATAGAAGGTGTAGCTTCTGATGGGTCTTTTTGATACAGTTATTGATATGTAAGTCAAATTTAAGTTGCTCGTCTATAGTGACGGCTAAGAGTCTGGTGCTAGTTTCTAGTACAACAGGGGTGTTATTGACAGACACAATAGTGAAGGAAGATTTTAGATGCTTAAGAGAGTTTGGAAGAAAGAGTAGGAATTTGTTTTTTTAGGGTTGAGGATTAGTTGGTTGTTGGTAAGCCATGTTTCAACTGATGTAAAGGCAGTCTGAGTAGAAGAGATAAGACTAGAGGGAGAATTAGAGATAGTGATCACAGTAAAATCGCCTGCATATTGTATGAGAGATGACTGGGTGCATGAAGTATAGAGAAGATTGGTGAAAATATTAAACAGTAATGGACCCAAAATAGATCCTTGGGGAACACCCATTTTGATAGGGGGGAGAGTGCAGAGAGCCATTTTACTGACTGTAGTCAATCAGAGAGATAGCTAGAAAACCAGGTGACAGTAGTAGGGGAGAAATTTAGATTAGACAGTTTTGCTAGGAGTAGAGGGTGTGAAATGGTATTGATTGCTTTTGAAAGGTCTAGAAATAAACAGGAGACAAGTTTGTTGCTATCACAAGCCTGGGAAATAGTGTTTGTGAAGGAGATAAGGGTAGTGTGTGTACTGTATTTTGGGTGGAAACTCTGTTGAGTAGGAGTAAGTAGATTTCCCTGTACCAAATATTCCAGAGTTTGCTTGTGTATGCATTTTTCGAGTAGTTTGCAGAGTGGTGACCGAATCGCTATAAGTCTAAAATTAAAGATTTCTTGGGAGTTACATCCCTTGTGGATGGGAAGAGTGTAAAATTCTTTACACATAGATGGAACTTTGGACTCAGAGATAGAGTGGTTGATCAAGATGGATACAGGGATAGCAAGAATATTCAGCAATTCACATTTTATTATGCTGCTTTAAAAGAGTTTCCCTTCTCCTTTCTACCATTTCCTGCTAACTTCATATTTCATATGAACTCTTGCATTTTCTTTAAATATGTTGTATACAGTTTTAACTATATCTCCATACATTCTCTTTCTGAACAGCACCATAATATTTCTTTATCATCTGCCAATGCTTTCTTGTCTGTCCTCATTCCCCATATACATTTTGCCCATTTTCATACCACTCATGAACATACATATCCTCATGATTCTTCCATAATGCTTTAACATCTTCCTTACTTAATAAAGTATTTACTATTTTTATTCCCTTCCCTTCACAACTTTTCCTTTATGTTTACCAAACTGCTGTATAATTACTACATGATCAAAAATATTTGCTTTTATAATTGCTCCGTTCGCATCTCTTAGGTATTCTGAATGCCAAAAACAATAATTTTCTTCATTAAATTTACTTTGCTGTTAACTATATCTTCACATTCTCTTGTGATTACTGAGAATAAATCTGCCACTTGTATCTGAGTCAGAATGCAACACGTGAGGTGCCCTAAAACTAACCTAGCAGCCATAACAATTTGAGACTTAGTATACAATATGTACATTTTATGTGGCATGAAAAGATGGGTGATCTTATGACCATTCTCTAATCAATGTTTTAAAAAGCATATGAAAGTTTTTAACTGTATTATTCTATAAATACAGCAAATTACACTTAGGATGTGATATGCAAATTAGACATGTGATACAGAAAATGTATTTATTCTCCCCAGCGATTAAAAAATGTATTTATTCTGTCATATGTTTACAAGAATTTTGACTATCCCTCGGCAGCAAACTAAAAAAACTATAAATTTGCAATTAGAAGATTTGCTAATGAGTTAGCTAATAAAGAACAACAATCAAACTAATTGGCAAGTAGCTGAGAATTCCTGCTTATCTGCATCTATGGTTCCTGTATGGGAGACAAACTCAAAGAACTTGGCATAAACCCCTACATAACAAATTCTGTTGCCAGCTGACTCACAGACAGGGCCCAGTAAGTCATGACTGGTGAAACCACCTACACTAAGTGATCAGATACCAGAGGGGTACCTCAGGACTCTGTGCTGGGACTGCTCCTATTTGGTATCTATTTCTCAGAGGTAAAGGCTAATGTCAAGAGCCTTTGGCTGTCAAAGTTTGCAGATGAATGCAATATGGGAGCTATCATAGATTCCCCAAACAACTCATGTCTTACAAGACTAGTGCCAAATTCACAGGTTAAAACTCAGAATAAAAAAATGCATTATAGTGCCTTTTGGGAAAACAGACACCCAGGCTAATTACTCCATTTATAAGACACCCCTAAGGGTTGACCCAGTAGTGAGGTATATGGTACATATGTAGATGGTAATCTGGCCTTTGAACAACATGTGGTCAGGGTAATAAGAAACATATTGTATGTCACCCACATTATAAGTGAAGGCATGGCATCCTGGTCCTAGGAAGTTATAGTACCACTTTGTTCAGCTCTTGTCAGACCCATCATTGAGTATAACGCCCCCTTCAGCATGCACCTGACCTAGCACATGCAACAGATGAAATGTCCCCAAAAGTTCCTTACCAGGAGAATCCAGGGTATGAACACATTGTCCTATATAGACTGCGTTTAAGGCCTATCTGTATACTCATTCTCCTACAGGCTACTGAGAAGCAATCTATGCCTGGCATACAAGGTATCCTCAGACCCGTCTCTGATTGACCTTTAGCACATCCACAAAATGAACAGGATCAGAACCACTGGATCCAAGGATTTAAATTTCATTTGTAACATCAGTAGTGTACAATACGTACATTTTATGTGGCATGGAAAGATGGGTGACCTTATGACCATTCTCTAATCAAAGTTTTAAAACCATATGAAAGTTTGTAACTACTGGCAAAACAGATATGTAACCTTGACCAGTGGATGAGAAATCAGACATTCACCCCAGGTCTGGCCCCAATATCTCTTACAGAAAGAGGTAGACAGTAACTGCCAAATCAAACATACCCCCAACCTATAGAAACTTCCTAACTAACATGCCCATCTCTTGATAAATGCCCAAGATACACAGGGACACATTTGTGTTGGGTTGGATTGCATGGCTAGGCTGATAAATGGCCTCATTGTCACTAGCTAGTATATAACTATGAACCTATGAGAGGCATAAACTATAAAGGTGAATGAACTACAGTCAAAAGGAAGAGGAAAGAAAGAAGAAGAAGAATTTCTCAAGGGTTGGGCCTTTGAGTTTTATTCTGTATACATGTCACTATCAGAAAAATCATCTACTGTAACTTTTAGTTAGTTTCTTTTAGTTACAAATAGCTAATAAAAGTCCAGCTGTATGTAGATTTTTTTGTTGTCATCTATTTGTTCAGAGTGGTTATCTTCTGTTTACTTGTACCATTTCATGTATCTGCACATTTAAATTGTTAATTGCACTGGACTTTACAACAGCTATTTGTTGTTAAAGGGATACAAGCTGATGGCATACAACTCTAATTGGTCAGGCTGCTGTATTACACACTATCACTTCTGATTTATGTTCACAATTATTTGCCTCAATAGGAAGAGTGAAACAGTAACTGGGGAATCCCCCACCAGTATTCTGGGATGATGGTAGTTTACAACCATGGGCTAGGAAAAAAGACAATTATAGCGTCTAAGGATATCACCAGCCTTTCTTGATAATTAATATATGCATCTATGTATGTGTGTGTATGTGTGCATGGCATGTGTGAGTGTGTGTTTGTGTCTGTGTGTATTTCTTTGTGTCTGTATGTGTGTGTGTGTGTGTCTGTGTGTGTGTGTGTGTGTGTGTGTGTGTGTGTGTGTGTGTGTGTGTGTGTGTGTGTGTGTGTGTGTGTGTGTGTGCATGTAAGAGTTTCAAAAATACAATTACTGTACAAGTGAACACCATAAAGCACTGAAAACTGCAGACTGAGGGAGAGTGGTGAGGAAGGAGTCTAAGGGAGCTAGACCATAGACTCCACTTGATGGGGTGTCCAGAATGAAGCCTATTCTTGTGTATGGATTGTGTAAGATGCATGTGCAGGGCAATAGCGCATATATCCTACATGCTTTCATATGCATTTTTATGCTTAAAAGATCATGTGCAAATGTTCAAATTCAAAGCAGCCTATTCTCAAAATGCATTTCCTCAGTAGCTGCTTACCTTGTCTTTCTGTCACTTAAGTTTGCAATCTCACTTTTCTTTTTAAGATCTTTTCCATTGACATAACATGCTTCACCCTCATTGACTACTATGCTGAAAGTTATGCTTAATCTCTGATGTGCTATCATCATGTAGGGGTCAGCAGAGTTCAGTACCTAGTCAATGAGAGGGAGAAAGGCATATGGAGAGAAAATTTTCAGACTGATTCAGGGTAACTTGTATTTTTTGTCTAAACTTCAATTTTAAGGTTAAATATTGCTGGTTAATCCTTTCTTAAATCCCCCCCATACATTTTGTTTTCCTTTTATGTTGAAACAAATGTGATGACTGCTTCTGTTTCAATGTCACACAAGCACATCATATGCAGCACAAAGCTCATGATTGTTAATTGTCTCTGATTTTGCCTAATGTCACTGAATATTACCTTTCAACTGCCCATAATTTGCATAAAACGCCCCTGATTTGAACTAATAGTTTTACCCTTTCCATCCCTCATAAAATGTTCAATTTTCTAGTACATTAATGAGGATTACAGTTTGACAGTAATGATAGATATTAGAATGTCATAGTTTATAATTCATTTTTTCTGGAAAATGTATGCTGATGCAAAATCTGTCCCATTAATAAATGGTGTATTGCATTCAGACTGCGCACAGTATTAACATGTTATTTACTTACTTACAAAAAACAGAGAAAAGACACTAAACCTACTAGTGCAGGAAGTGCAGGAATGATACAATTTTGCATCATCTAAGTAACAAGCATGATGATGCAAATGCAGGAGGTACTGACCTCATAAGTCAGTTGAGAGCCAAAGTTTGTGAGCAGGAAATAACAGCAAAATGAAATAGAATAACCAGGAAGCCATCCTGTTATCCCAAAAGAAAGAGAAAAACTGTAGCAAAGTGTAAAAACTGGTGACACATGATTTTTAATCAATTTCACACCACTTGTGTTCTCAAGAGACCATGTTTCTGGTGGCTATTCAGAGTTATAATTTAAGATTTTAGATAAAAGATAACGGTGGTGAGCAGTGGCATGGATCGAAGTACCCCAGCCCTTGCCCACTGGCATTATTTTTATACTTCCATCTATAATCTTTACAGACTAATCATTTTGTCGCATCCTTTTATGTCTGTTGAAAATTTTCTTTTATTGTTTTATCAATTTGCTATTGAATTCTTCATCTATTTACTTGGCTTATTCACCATTAAAATAGATTTAAAATATATAATAAATCCTCTCTTGCACTTTGCACAATAGGTGCGTAGATGCACATTAACATGTATATTTTTTTTATCATAAATATCTAGTGGCTTGCATCCTTCAGGTAGAATAGTTATCACATAATTTATGATTATCCATGGCACAAGAATTCCAAATAATTCAGATCATCCCTTTGCCCAAAAAATCTTTTATTTTTCTCACTATCTTCTTCAGTCTAGTTTTTTAGGTCCTTCATCAATTGAACTAACATTTAACAACTACATGATATCAGTTAATAATTTCTTGCACCATTTCATTACTAAACATATCAAGATTTGATCTAATACTATCAACATTGAATAAATATATTTTATATTATCCATTTCCCCTTTTCATTCTTCTTTATCTTTTGCTTTTCATACTTTTGCATGTAATAACTATTTTTGCAAAAGTTATTTTCCGTTATTTTTCCTCATCCATGTGCCTTTCTGTTAATTCAGTGATTCCTTAATTGCTAACATTTTGTAAATATTCAGTTATTATATCCTTCCCATTCAACATTTTACTTTATTTTGCATATTTCTTTATTTTCTTCCTGTTGATGTTAATGTTAAGTTTTCTATCTCCTCAACACTGTCTTTCCACTTTCCTTCCATCATTTTTCTATTCTTCCTGTTCACTGCCAAATAAAAAACAATGTCCCCACCTCTTGAACACAGTCCTCGGGATTCAGGAAAGCTAAAACACCAAGCAGGAACAGTATAGCAGCTCCTGCACGGAGTTCGGCTGCCAAGTGATTCAGCAAACAGATGATCCGACATGCACAATCCCGCCTACACTGTTCCTGCACGGACGACCGTGCTGCATGCTAATCACCTCATTTGCTGGTGAAGACCATGCAAATGAGGTGAATTAGTGATTCAGGAAGCTGCCAAGTCTCTGTGCAGGAACAGTGTCAGTGCAGAAATGTGTTAGTTAGTAACTAAACACATGTCTGTAAAAAAAAAAAACAGAGGCATGACAGCACAAATAAAAGCATGTATTCACATCAGTAAGCATGCCAGTGGCCAAATATATGGCCTTTGGCATGAATAAATGTTTAATTTTAATAAAAAATATTTTTTTGTGGCTGTTTACACACAGCGCAGTGGCATACAAACATGATCTTGCAGAAAATAAAAAAATGAAAACTCAAGTTTAAAGAAAATCTGCATTTTGCCATTATAGTCTATGGCATGCAGAATCAAAACAATACCAGGGGACAGTGGTTGTCAAGGTGAAAGGCTCCATGTCAGTGCAGTATCTATGGGCTAAGGCAATGGGGTATGCAAATTAGAGGAAATTTACTGAATCACAAAATATTCTAAGTTCAAAACCTGCACCTAACCATGTAGGCGCTAGAATAGAATTGTGTAAGCAGGAGGAGCAACTAACATGAAAAGGGGGTATGTCATGCATGCTGTAAGCATATTGGAGCACTGTTGCCCGGGTTTGCACTTAGCTAAGCCCAGCTAAGCAAGGAGGTGCATCTGAAGCTGTATAACTTTGTTTACTGCAGCTGAATGTGTTTGCGCAACGTGCACCAGGTCTTAAACCAAAAAAAAAAAAACACAGGAAATGGCAGCACTGCGTATATGTAAGTATGGGGGTGTGTTCAAAGCTGTATAGTGTTGTTTACCTTGCCTAAATGGGTTTGTGTGATGCTCACCGGGATTTAAACCACAAAAATAAAACAAATACGGGAAATGGCAAGTGGAACAAGAAAAAAAGGGAAATAGAATAGAGGCACTCAAATATAAGTAATAGAGCTGGCAGGTGGAATATATCATACTCAGCCAATCACACAGGCAGAATCTGCAGCACACTGCTATAAATTATGCAAACACCTTCCAGTCTGGTTTTTCCCACAAACTCTACACCACCGGTGTACACAGACAGGGAAATTTTACCTGACAAAACTAACAAAATGTTAGGGGCTGCTGGCGCCCTCATACATCAGTATGTGCAAGAGGCTGAGGGTGGTGAAGAAGACAATGCTGACAACCGCCCCAGTCTTATGAGGAGGTTGAGAAGAGTTTTCAGGCCCAGGGTAACCTACCAGGGGCTACATGATCTGGAGATAGTAGAGTGCTACAGGGTGGACAGGGACATAATGCAGCAAATTGTGGAGCTGTGCCAGCCTCGTCTCACCTCCAGAACAAACAGAGGGGAACCAATTCCAGTGGATACCAAGGTATGTGTAGCTGTAAGAATACTAGCTACAGGTACTTTCCAAAGACCAACTGAGGATATCATGGGGGTGTCACAGGCTTCTACATCCAGGATACTCTTCCAGTTCCTGGATGCTATGAAACCACATGCCGAGGAACACATTAAATTCCCACCACCTTTGAGGAGAGGATGCGCTATATGCATCTCTTCCACTATATAGCATTCTACCCAGAGGTACTGGGTGCCATAGAAAGCATGCACATCCACATCAAAATACCACCTGGTGACAGGGGTAGGGTCTACATATATTCCACTCCAACTGCCAGGTCATGTGCAATGCCCAGGGTATTATCATGAATGTGTGTGCTAGCTTCCCTGGAAGCTATCACGACTCCCACATCTGGCATTCCTCACAGCTGTATCAGTGGTTTGCCAGGGGGGACATCACATATGGCCATTTAGTGGGGGATGCTGGCTATGCATTGGAGCCATTGATGAAGACACCCATCAGAAATGCACTCACACTAACACAAGAATGCCATAATGAGGCACACCCACAAACCAGGATCATTATAGAGCATGTGGTTGGATGCTTCAAGTCATGGTTCCGCTGCCTTGACTTATTCAGTGGAGCCTTGAAGTACTCTCCAGCCACATGTGCACACATGGTCATAGTATGTGCCATGCTACACAATATGATCCTGTGGAAACAGCTGCAGCAGGAGCAAAATGGGGAAGGGCCACACAGCCCCTCACCATTGCCAAGGCCCCCACAGGCACAGAGGGACTCAGAGGAAGAACATCCTGAGCCTGCCCCTATAGGCAGATGGAGGCATGCTCAGTATGCCCTGGCCTTGGCATAGAGCCAACGCATAGCACATACACTGACACTGTAGGGCCCCAGAGACTGATCTCTCTCTCTCTGTCTGACTTGCACACACAGTAAAATGGATGCCAAACATCACACCACCTATACCTGACCATGTATAGGCAGTGCATTGTGTGCATTCGACATAGTCAGCCCTTGAGCACCACCTCCCTCAAGCACCACCCTCACAACAGCTGCAGGCACAAGGTAAGTCAGTCTCTGTAACAAATTAAACTAATGGAGTGGAGTTTTCTGCTGGCATATCTATGGTATTGATCAAGCATGTAAGGGAATGGGGTAGTTAACTGGGATAGCAGCAGACAACTGACAGCTCTGTGGGACAGCAGGATGTGTATCCCAAGTACTACCCTACCCACACCATGCATTACCATCCTAGTTGACAAATACCACTGCAGTATATGTGGTGAGCCAAATAACTGGGGGGTCATAGGTCACATGCAGGGATGTCAAAGTAGGGGTCCCATACCCACCACCAACCCCACACAGCAGATCAGCTGTAGACAACCATACAGAAATGCCTGGCAAAGGCCCCCACATGGTGACATCCATGAAATCCCCACCCACAGACTTTTACCCAGTGATATCACAGCAGGTCTGGCAGTGGCAGTATTGTTTTGAAGGGTAAGAAGTCTGAAACTACAAATGTCTATGCCAGATCAATCTCACCTGTGGTTGATACTGTTATGCCTGTAGTCTGAATGATAGGGCACACCACTATGCTACATGGGACCAAAATGTTTAGCAAATATCAGCACAGCCTGTGCAGATGTGTATTGTGTACAGTCATGTCACCCCCATAGTCCCAAAGAAATGCAGTAATATGTTCCTAGACTTAAGCAGTATACAGCTATCACCCAGAGTGATGGTGTAATAGTAACAGAAAGCAATTGTCAGTAACACCCACCATCAACTTACTGGTGCCATCCCAGGGGTATCTTCTGCCAGCAGCCTGGGAACATATGATCATCAGAATGCACTGCTCTGCTACAGATGGTCTGCATCTGACACACCTGGCCTACAGACCTCTGGCAAATGCCTATGTCTCACCCATAGTGCCCTTTAAGGAGTGTCATGGGGTCCATAACACCAACATAACACAGTCCACAAAATGCAAAGAAAAGCCATGCTGACAACTGCTAGGAGCAAACTTGCCAGCCTCAGGGAGCCAGAAATCAGGACTAAACCATGAAAAATGGGGTGATGAAGGTCCAAAGAGAAGGATGCCTGTGAAATATTGCTCTAATAATGTTATAAAGTTGATGGAATGATTTGTAGTAGCATGGAATTTCTGATGGGTGCGAAGTCTGAAACTGCAACATCAACTGTCAGTAATATCTGACTTCAACCCTGAATGACTTGCAAAATACTTTTGCTGGAAAACCACACTTGTTTGGGTAATCAACAAGATATATGAGTCATGCATGTGGACATTCTGTGGTACTCTGTACAGTCAACAGGTAGGGCTAGGAGTTTAAACATGGAAATGCATTCACTGCAGGCAGGCCTAACCCTGGATAATGGTGACATGTCTGCACCTACAGGACCCTGGGCCACAGCCATGGGGAGTAACACACCTCTCCCTGATCACTCATCCTGTGCAACATCCTGACCCCAACATGTGGCCATTCAAACAAAATGAGGTGGACCACACATATATGTGTGACAAACACACACCTCCAGGCTGGTTAGTCTGACAAACACAAGATCTTCCAAGTGCAGTCAACCATTAAGGAGTACTTGTAGCTACAGGCAAACATATCTGCCCAGGACACCCCATATATATCTTATCCCCTAGAAAACTATCTGGAGTCTGTCTGTCACCCTGATCCTGTCTGACTTATATTACCCAACTGTGGACTGGAACTCAGACCAGGCCAGAACATAAATGCACAGAGATTTGACCATTGTAATATATCACCAAGGTGCTGGACCATTTCCACAGCACCAGCAGTCAATTGCTTGCAGGCATACCTCTCAACAGGCTGGATTATGCAAGAATGTGTAGCATTTGGCCCATAAACTTTGCGTGTGCATCATCCATCCTGTATTCCTCTGGTAAATCACTGTGATGATCTGAGGAGGTATATCACCAGGTTCTGACACAATACATGTCAGTGTCAAATGGCATATATGCCAGATGTTCACTGAAACAAGCCCTGTAACCATAGCAATCCATACATTACTGAGAAGAATTGTCACAATCATCGTATGGCGCATTATCCCCACATTTTGATAGGCTATCCCCAGATATTCTGCACCAACAGGTTAAGAGGTATGGCTGTAGCACAAAACAAACTGGAGTGGAGTACAACAATCCCTGGGATGGAGTCCCACATGTACTATAGAAGGACACACTTGGCATACTCATACCCTTAGGGAAATGTCAGTAGGATCTAGGAATGAACAGGCCTTCCCCACCCAGTGCACTTTCTATTGCCCCAACTTAGCAGTTCTGAAGATGTCTGTCACCATAGAAGTAACTTTTGTTAGGCCCAGCCCCATATGCTCTGTGATGTGTGTGATAACTGCATAACATGATAGTACAAATAACTAGTTAGGTAGAAGTTCTAATCTCAGTCATGGCAAATGTAAAAGTGTGTGTGTGTGTGTGTGTGTGTGTGTGTGTGTGTGTGTGTGTGTGTGTGTGTGTTTTCACAAGTAAAAGCTTTTGGGTCCATTCAAACCCAGTACACTTTCCCTTTCACTGCCTTAGCTGTCCTGAAGATATTAGTCATCTTAGAAGTGCATTCCGTCAAACCTCAGTCCTATAAGCTCTGTGGCACATGTAATAATTACATAACATGACAGTACAAATAATTAGTTAGGTAGGAGTTCTAATCTCAGTCCTGTCAAATGTAAAAGTGTGTGTGTGTGTGTGTGTGTGTGTGTGTGTGTGTGTGTGTGTGTGTGTGTGTGTTCACAGCTAAAAGCTTTTGGGTCCATTCAAACCCAGTACACTTCCCATTTCCCTACTTTAGCAGTTCTGCAGATATCAGTCATCTTAGAAGTGCCTTCTGCCAGGTCTCAATCCCATAATCTCTGTAGCATGTGCAATAACTGCATAACAAAATAGTGCAAATAACTAGTTAGGTAGGAGTTTTAATCTCAATTCTGGCAAATGTGTGTGTGTGTGTGTGTGTGTGTGTGTGTGTGTGTGTGTGTGTGTGTGTGTGTGTGTGTGTGTAACACTGAGGGAGTTGTGTGTTTGTTTATAGGTGAAACAGTTTTATGCCATTCCCACCCACAACACTTCACAGTGCCCCCACCTTATCAGTCCAGATGATGTCAGTCCTTTATCAACAGCCTTGGCCAACTATCAGCCCTGTAAGTTCAGTAGTGCAGGTGATAAATGCTGGCCACTATAGTATAAATGACTTGTTTGGCAGGGATTCTACTTTTGTATCCAGCAAATGTGTATGTGGGTATGTAAGTAGAAGTATTTTGATACGTTTCCAACCCACTGCCCTACTTTATCAGTCCTGCTGATGTAATCCCCATATCAGCACCTTTGGCCAAGTCTCATCCCAGTAAGCTCTGTAGCGCATGCAGTAACTTTGAAACCATTATGGTACCAATCACTAGTTGCATAAATGTTCTACTCTCACATCTGGCATGTGTGTCTGTTTGTAGGACAAAGTATTTTGATAACTTTAACACCCACTGCAATACTTTATCAGTCCTGCTGATGTCATTCCCTTTATAGGTTCATAAGACTGTAGTAGGTAATGGCCCAGGAGCCTTAACATGGCTAGCACAGAGAAGGATCCTGCTGTTGTGCCACCCGATGTTACGTCCCCATGCCTGTATCAAGTATAGCTACTGCAGTGATTCTTGGGTTGAACCATCTATTACCCATCCACTCATCAAGATTTCTCTGGAACAGGGTCACATTGGTGCTCTGCATGACATGTATGGGAAGTGTATTCCAGGGCATGTGAAGTCTCTTGGTGAGGGACCTGTCCCAACAGCATGTTGTGGTGATTGTGGTACTAAGGTAGAGGTCTCTACATTGTGTGGTGTGGATGGATATATTTGTAGCATTTCCAAACCAGCTGGGCTGGATCAGACATGGCTTTGTAAGTCAAGCACAAATAACTGCTAATTAGGTGATATGACACAAAGAAGAGCTTGGGTCTTCTGAGTCTTTCTCTGCAGGAAGTGTGTTTAATGCCTAGGAACCCCTTTGTGAGGTGCTTCTGTGGCTTCTGCAGCTGTAGCAGGTGTCTAGTGAGGTAGATGGCAAGTGTGTCATAATACTTGGGGAGTGGCCTAATGGGGGATTAGTAGACAAGATCATTACCTCTGCCTCCCTGGATGCAAAACCCTTGATAATGCAATGTGCCATATAGAAGGACTTCCTGATCACAGTGGCAGTGTGGTACTTGAAGGAGAAGTTGCCGTCAACCTGTGTCCCCAGATCTCTTATAATGCCTATATTGTTCACTGGGCTCCCATTGATGTGGAACTTACTGGGAACTGAGTGTTTTACCAAAGGGGGATGATGATGCATTTTGTGGTGTTAAGCTTCTGGACATGGTGTCCACACCACTCATTGGTCTCAGTGAGGCCTTTCTGTTGGATGTCTGCATCACTTGTGGAGTTCATGATGGCTCCCATCTTGCAGTCCTCTGTGAACTTGGTCAGCTAGAGTTCATCTGTGTTAGGCTGGCCTCCTGAGAAGTAGATGCTGGATAGGACACTATCCAGTACTGTTCCCAGTGATACTCCACTCATGACTGCTTGCCAGTCTGACTTGGAGTTTGCCACTGTCACACTGTGTGTTCTGTGAACCAACTTGCAAACTACCCATTGCTATAGGGGTTGATGCCTAGTTTGTTGGGATTACCAATAATCCCTGACTGAGGAATGGTATCAGAAGCCTTGGCCAGATTGAGGTTGGCTGTATGGAGTGCCTTACTGCCATACACAGCCCTGGTGACACACTGAAATATGTCAACCAGGTTGAGCAGACATGATCTGCCATTCACAAAGCCAAACTGTATGGGGTTCAGACTTAGGAGATCACCCATATCTTAGTCAATCAGGTCCCTGATGATGCACCCATACCTGTACATAATAGACTTGTCAGGCTAAGGGCCCGATAATCCCCAGGGTCTGTAGATGTTACCCCTTTATGGAGAGGAATGACTGTAGCAGTGTGCCATTTTGGAAGGACAAAGCCTGAGGTGAGGCTGTGACTGACCAGGGCACAGAGATGTGGTGCCAGGTCTTTTTGTATGTCATGTAGAACACAGCCACGGATATATTGGGGTCCCATGGAAGCTGTATCCTTGCCTGTGGACAATGCAGGTCTAACAATGCCTGCAGTAATGCTGGGTGCCTGGCATTCATCTGCCATTATGATTGTCCCCTTGGGAGGGAGAGAGGGGTAAAGCTGACACTGAATGTGTTGGCAAGACTGTGGCCAATATCTATTGTGTCAGGATAGGAATCAGCATTGTGCAGTACCTCACAGCACTTGTGGTTACTGCTGTGGACGTTGCGGATATAACTGTCAAAGTATTTTGTTATTGTTACAAACACAGATCAAATCACCCAAAGGGTGAATAAACTAGTGAAAAACACAACTTAAAAAACATGAGCCAAAGCACACTTCCAGTGGGTTTTATTTTAGTTCCAAAAACTTAGCACTTTCACCATCCACTAATGCCAACATCAGAAATACTCTGATGATGCCATTAGTGGATGGTGAAACCGCTAAGTTTGTGAAGCTACAATAAAACCCACTGGAAGTGTGCTTTGGCTCGTGTTATTCAATTTCTGTTTTTTACTCTTTTGTGATTGCTGTCAGTGTCTTCTGCAAATCTGCCTTCATAGCTGCCTGTATGTGATCCCATGAGGGATCCGAAGTTGTGTTTGAGGCTAATAAGTGGGTTCATGAGTCTTGGGACACCACCATTCACTGCAACAGTGTCCTCCTTCTGTTGTACACTTTAGTAATGGCAGGGGTCCATCACAATAGCTTCCAGTGTTTGGAGGACAGCGTCTGTGTTCTGTTGGCTATGGCTAGTACCATGCATCCATGTACATGTTTGTGCAGTGCATATGTGTATGATGCAACAGTCATGCAGCTATTTCCCATTAGCATGGGTGCAATGAAGTCATCCACCCCTGTTCTTAAAGACTGCAATGACAGCATTGGAGACATTTTGCAAGGTGGTTACCTTTGTGGGGGGGGGGTGTGGGTGAGATGTTGAGCTCCATGTTGATTATACCTTGTTTGGATCTGATCAGGTAGGGACTGACAACTGTGATCGAGCAACAGCCCCATATGTAAGTAACAACACAGGTCAAGGTTGTTGCATCCTCTACTGGGGGTCAGTATGAGCCAGTCCAGGGCATTGGAAATGATGAATTCCATGAAGCATTGGGCCAGTGTACTGGTGCTTGACTACTTTCCACAGGTGATGGAGGGGTAGTTGAAGTCTCCTACTATGTCAGTGTTGGGTTGGACCTTCATAGATGCCTGGGTGTTGAGGAATGTGCATTGACAGTCTAGGGACATAGCTGGGGACTGATAGGCTATGGTGTGGATTGCACTATTCCCCAAAGTCAGTTTTATCGGAAGTACCTCTAACACATTATACTGGGATACTAGTCTGGAGGTATGCATATCCATTATGGATATGGAGACAACACCACCTGTGGAGATATGGTCCATGTTTTGGTGCTGACAGATGTGGAATGCATCATAGCCTGTTAGTGCAAGGCTGCTGCTGTGAGCCACCTCTCTGTTACAGCACAAATGTCAATGTATTCCACTCTGAGGAGTGCTTTGAGTGACTGCATCTTGACAGTTAGATGTCTACTGTTGAGCAGCATGACCGTCAGATTGCATGCATGTCTAGCTGCTACCATGGTAATTTGATTTGGAACACTGCCTAATAAGGCACTATAAGGATGGCAAGACACTTACCCTGTACCTGGAAACTTAGGGCTGACAGATTTAGGACATCTCTGGCAAGGCATTGAGATCACTCATGTTATCCCAAGCAGAGAGATACTGGATCCCCTGAGAATGACATACGACACGTAAGCCAATGTTGCAGTCAATTATCTGTTGATAATACTGCAGCATCATTCTGGGTGACAGCAGTATACTGCTTGGGGCTACTGTCACACCTGCCTGGACCACATAATCCGAGTGTTCAACAATGTCTCTTGTCATGTAGCCCAGGGAGGTGTGCCTCAGGTCATTCACACCCACATGGATGATGACAGAGTGGTACCTGTAGCTGTTATGGAGTGGCCTTACTGGGTGTGTCATTTTGATTGCAGGCACGTGATAGACAGTTGGCTGTTACCGCCTTCATAATCAACATAGTGAGTGGGACATCTGTGTGCTGCAGTACTGTCACCCATGATCACTGTATTGTGCAAGGTGGTCAACCTTAGGAGCTTAGGTTGAGGAGCACATTGTGTAGGTGACATATGTGTTCTTTGGCATGTGCTATGCTGTGGTGTCTGAGTAGGTGTCTGTCTTGCTGGTCTGTGCTGTTTATGTTAATGTCCATTGAGTGCCTCTGTGAAGGTGGGTGTGTGACTTTTCATTGTATGTCAGGGCTGTCATAGTGGGTATGGCAAGCTATGTGGTCCACATGGTGTGGTGCAGTTGTTGATCTCATCCTCTTGCACAGCTAGTCTAGTCTTTGCTGGAGAGTGCATATTTCCACATTTGGTGATATAGGGGTAACTCTCACTGGTCTGAGTGTTTGGAGTTTAGAGGAGAGGGTTGTCTGTGTACATGAGGCAGTTTCAACATTGCCTTAGAATGGACAAGTGCACAACTTTAATGGATGAAAGCACATAAAACCGGATGTCAATCATGCCAGGAAGGGTGGTTATAAGTAGTAAGTACTGGGGCTAATTTGAAGCGCAAGACATAAAGAACTAGCAGGATATATGGGAGATACTGAAGGCAGACTTCCTGCCACCTGTAATAATTTACTTTAGCTATGCATTGTAAGTCCAGTAAGCTCTGCAGCGTGTGCAGTAACTGCACAACACTATAGTACAAATAACTGGAGAGGCAGGGGTTCTAATCTCATTACTAGCAAGTGTGTGTTGTATGTGTGATACCATTTTTGACTTGTGTACCACCCTTTACACTTCCCTCATTCCAATTTAGTAGTCCTGTTGATGTCATTCACCTTAGATGTACCTTTGGAGTAAGTGAAATTGTATAAGCTCTGTGGCACTTTTGATAACTCCGTAACAATATAGTAAAAATAACTAGATAGGCAGGAGTTCCAATTCCAATACTAGCAACTGTGTGTATGAATCGGATACTGTGTGGCTTATACCATTTTGATCTGTGTACCACCCAATACACTTCCCCACCCTACTTTACTACTGCTGTTGTCATCATTCATCTTAGAAGTACCTTTGGACAAAGTGAAATTGTGTAAGTTGTGTGGCGCACCCGGTAACTGCATAATACCATAATAAAAATGATTACATAGGCAGGAGTTCTAATCTCAATACTGGCAAGTGTTTCTGTGAGAATTGTGTACTGTGAAGGTTATACCATTTTGAGTTGTGTACCACCATACTCATCCTAGTTGAGTAGTCCTGTTGATGTCATTCACCTTAAAAGTACCTTTGGGTAAGGTAAAATTGTGTAAGCTTCTTGGCACTTCTGATAACTGGATAACACTATTGTAGCCTTTCTCCCCGGGCCTCCGCTGAAAATTGGCTTTGTTCCAAGTCGGACTTTCCCGGTTAACAAATGTTAAATAAAAAAAAAAAATAAAAAAATAAAAAAAAATAGGCAAAAATAGATAGGTAGGAGTTCTAATCTCAATGCTGATGTGTGTGTGTGTGTGTGTGTGTGTGTGTGTGTGTGTGTGTGTCTGCGTGGATCATATCTTGTGTGGCTGATACCACTTTGATGTGTGTACCATACATGACAGGTGACCACCCCTGATTCCATTACTTTATATAGTGTGGTAATGGCAATCTGCCTCACATGCAGCATGTGAAACCACTGCACAGGCCATACCAGTCCTCTGTATAGATGTGTCTGGAACATCCAGATGTTTGGAACCTATTAGTGCTCTGTCTGCTTTAACAATGCCCATGTATGTGATATAGTTGCCAAATAGGCCACAGTGAGTGTACTGACACATATGGCAGCATTAGGTATCATACCTGACTGAAACAGCATACTGATACAACATCTGCTAATCTCACACTTGTCCAGGCTTGTAGGTGAATACATGAGTCCAAATGCTTGGTTTTGCAAGTGAATTGTTCATGTCATGAGTCACATTAAAGGTTGAGAAAGGTGTGGACTGACATATTGTGATCTCAATCAGTATATATCAGAAACAAATGGCATCTTAACAGGTGTGTGTATACATTTTATATCCACTGTATAGCAGCAATGTTTCACACATGTCCCTACCTTAGTCAGTTTGTCCAACACATTTTGCTGGTGTCTGTCCAGACATCTTGCACTAACAGGTTGTGAGATATGCTACAAGAATGTTACATTCCCTTCAGATAGGCCCCTGTGGTGACCACTGTGATGCAATACAATTAACCCCACCCCAAGTGAACATGCACATAAAGCAATATGGCTATTAGTCATAGTTGTGTGCATGATAACTTGCATGCCCTCCACATGCCTGGGGTATTGCCAAAGCACAACTGAACAATTCCATAATCACCAGTTTCAGGCTGCTGTCCCATATGCAGACCAGAGTTACCTATGTAGTTGTGGGAGAGAGGCATTGTCAGCAGAATCACGTATGCCCTTGGTAAAGGATGAATGCAGCATGTCTGCATATTTATAGTACAATACCCAATACTACACAATTTACTGTCCTTCACCATAGATTTGCAGTTATGTGCATTAGAAATCCCCATCCACAACTGCAATCTGAACTGGCACATGGATGTAGATACTGCACAGATACAAGTATGTCTTATACAGTAGTCTACTAATTCCCACTGGGACCTTATCTGCACGCTCCTTGTCCATTGTGTGGGTGTCACCAACCTCCAGCAAGTGAGGTTTTATATCCTGATATTGTACAGTGATAGGTGGCCCAAGCTTGGCAAGGAGCTCCTCATATGGTATCAGTGGAGCTGGATGGCTAGGCACCCACCTGTGGTTGTGGGGTACCTGGCCATGGCAGCAGACCTTTGCCAGGCATGGAGTATGAGGTTGGTGGCATGATGCCACACCTGCTCATATGTACGTGTGTGCAGGCCTACCTAATTTACCGTGTGGACAGGGTCATCCCACAGGGTGGTCCTCTCCTGCAGATGTTGCTGGCTTCAGTCCAACAGTACTGCGTGGTTCTGTATTATGGCTTCCATTATCAGGCTACATTCTGCTGGTGAAAAGGTCTCCCGCTGGTGATGTGACATTGCACCTGGTAGACACTAACAGGGAAACACATCACATGACCCCATACATTTGGCAACGGTATATCCAGTACCTGCACATGTACCTTGAATACCAGTAGCCAACACTCACAACCATACCAGTAGCCACCACTCACTACCACACCGTACCCCTGTAATCTATCAGCACAATATCAGCTTTCATTTCACTCCTGGTCCTGATGAGTCATATTGCCCTCAGTGAGGGCAAATTGTTTGCATAATCCATCATTCCTCATTCAGGTCTGTGTAAATGGATGAGATTAGCCATCTTCCATGCAGATGGTGTGTGGATGGTGCTGTGGCTTGGTGTGACTACAGTGTGTAATGCAGCTGGGAGCACATGCCTGAGTTCAGGTAGGATGCAGACAGGGATGATATGATGTCCCATGGATACTTACATTTGCTGCCTCTCAGAAGGCAATATGTACCTGCTCACTGATGATGAGGGGAGGGGTGTGGGTGAAGTACATATCCACCTATAGTGATGCTGAGCCAGGGGGATGTTTGCCCTAACCCTATCTGCATCAGGTTGCCTGTAGCTATGTTGTGTGTGTATGTGATCTGATTGGCCACCATTACAGGTTGGGTTGGTATGTTGCCTCCAGGTTTGCAGACATATGGGAAGATGGCCTTGTTATTGTCCCTGGTGGATGTCTCCAATTTGTACTCATAGCTGGCCTTACAGTAATCCACCTGTGACCTTATATGCTTGTTCAGACATTGGCTGACTTGATGCCAGGTTGGTTCCTGCCCCTACTTTGCCCTGCACAGACACTATACGGACCAAGTCTGTGGTCTGTGTAATGCTGCTGTCTAGCAAAGGGGATTAGTCTACGTTGGTGGAGGCAGGTATGACAAGTAAGGTATTGCTGAGTCCATACAGCCATATGTGTTCAATTAGTTGTTTGTAGTGGGCATGGTCACAAAGTCATAACACAGTTGGACACCTCTCCAATTTAGTAATGATAATCATGTATACTGTACTAACCATGGCTGTATCAGGGCAATGCAACAACCAGTAACTGTAGAAATGCCACTCTTTTGGGTGCACAGTAACTAAGATTACACGTGTACAACATGTACAGCTGTTTTAACTGACATTTTGCATCCCATGTCTGTTTTCATGAGGTGGACACATACACCTACTCATACTGACGTGCATATCCAATACCTCACATACATGTCTGTTCTATGTCAGTTTGGCACACTAAATTCACACTCTTGCTGTGCAGTCATCCCTCTCAACCTGTTACAGCAAGACATCTGTAGGATGCCATGCATACATGGGTGCAATGGGACAAAATCAGTGACAATGTCGCAATATTGCTGTAACATACTTGAGTCATTCAATAGCACAGTAGCCTTTGCACTGACAGGCATCCCCTGGAGGATGTCCAACAGTCATATGGCAGGAGGAGAGAAAAAAGGCTAGGAGGGTGGTATTTAGGATAAACATTGTTAATGTTGGCAGTATGAGTAGTATAGGGACCAGGCTAGCTGATATGATGGCCAGGGGATGGTTGAAATATTGTGTGTGTGTGCAAGAGACCACATAGATTCATAGATTAGTATTAGGCTAAGAGCCCTTATGGGCCATTTTAAGCCTAGCCAATTACCCCATGTGAGAATCAAACCCTGTACCTTGTAACATAGAAGTGATTATGGCTGGGTGTCTGGTAGGCAGGTTACAATTGTGCTATCAAGGTGTGGACTGGAGGTGGAAGGGGCTAGGGGTTCTGCTGAAGGAACAGTATGCCAAGAGTGTTTTTGAAGGATGACATAGGTTCATAGGTTCATAGGTTGGTACTAGGCTATTGGTCTTAGGGTCTATACAAGCCTAGCTATAACAACTCTCTGGCTATTTCTTCTCACAGTATTTACTTCCCTGGACCCCTGTCTAGCAGGATGACTGACGTGATCCCTGGGGTGAATTTCCTATCTCCCATCCAGTCATCAAGGTTCCTTTTAAAGAAGGCCAAAGAGGCGCTCTGCTTGACATGTATGGGCAGTCTATTACATAGTCTGGGGAGTCTCTGGGTCAGGATCCTATCCATCCAGCATGCTTTGTTCATTGTGATGACAAGGTTTAGATCCCTGGAGCATGTGTCTCTGAGGGATTGGGATTTCTTTAAGTCAAGCATGTCCAACAGTTCTGGGTTTGACATGGCCTTGTATGTTAAGCAGAGATCACCTCTGAGTAGATGATATGTGACAGAGTGTAGGTGGAGTTTTTTTTAGATGGTCAGCATAGGGCATCTGTTTTAAGCCTGTGATTCTTTTAGTGAGGTATTTCTGTGGTCTTTCCAGTTGTTGCAGATGTCTTGAGAGGTACATATCAAACGGGGTGTTGTATTCTATAATGGGTCTAATGAGGGATGAGTACAGTGGGACAATGACCTCCTTTTTTCTGGATGAAAAGCCCTTAGGGATGAGGTGCGCCACATAGAAGGATTTTCTGACTATTGTGGTGATGGGGTTTTCGAAGGTGAGACCACTGTCCACCTGTTTCCCCAAGTCTCTTATCACTCTTTCGGTGTTTAGTGTACTGCCACATATGTGGTAATTCATGAGTACCCTTTTTTTCCCAAAGGGGATAACTATACATTTCTTGGCATTGAGCTTGAGCCCATGGCTCTGACACCAAGCATCACATAAGTGTCTAATAGAGTGATGTTTCTGAAGCTGTCAGCTGATGGTGTAATGATGACTATTGTTAGTGCATATGCTATGCATGTTGGTTATGCGATGGATGAGAAAGAGAAATGTGACATCAGTTGGATGACGTGGTGATGACTTTACCCAAGGGTGACAGACTGGTCATTGCAGCACGTCAATGGGCATATTGGTGAATGGAACAGAGGAGAAGGGGAATTGATGGGTATGTATGATGTTAAAAGGAGTGGAGACGGTGAGATGGTAATGGATTTTGCAAAAAAGATGGACATGGCTATGGTGAATATGCACTATAGCACGAGGGAGGAGCATAGGCTGATATACAAGAGTGGAGTAAGATGCACACAGGTGGAATATATCCAGTGTAGGATGGCCAGTTTGAAGGAGATTGGAGGCTGTAAAGTGGTGACAGGTGAAAGTGTATTTAGGCAGCAGAGAATGTTGGTAAGTGAGATGATGTTGGTGATCAAGATGAGGAGGAATGTGGGGGCAGCACCAAGGATCAAATGGTATGAACTGGAAAAGTGTGCTTGTGAGTTGGAGTTCAGTGAAGAGTTGGAACAGGCACTGGGTGGCAGTGACAATCTAACAAATATCTGGTTAAGTACAGCAGACCTGGTAAGGAAGACAGCTAGACGGGTACTTGGGGTGCCGTGGATGGAAGAAGCAGTACAAGGACACCTGTTGGTGGACTGAGGTAGTATTAGACAGTATACAGAGACAAAGGTTGGGGAAGAGGGGGTGGGATTGTCACAGAGATGAGGAAAGTAGGCAGGAGTATGAGGAGATGATGTGCATGGCAATTCGACAGGTGGCAAAGGCTGAGGATGGGCATATGAAAAGTTCAATGACAGGATGGACATTAATGAGGGATGAAAGGAATGTCACCAATTGACTGGAAGGATGCAGTGAGCTAAGTAAGATGTGCACCAGATAAGGGTGATAAAGGATGATGAGGTATATGTTCTCACAAGTGAGAAGAGTGTGTTGAGCACATGGACAGTGTATTTTGAGATGCTGATGAATGAAGAAAATGAGACAGAGGATGTTAGATGATGTGGGTATGGTGAATCAGGAAGTGCAGTGGCTTAACAAGGAGGATGTAAAGATAGCTATGACAAGTTTGAATACTGGCAAGCCTGTTGGTCCACAATACACACCTGTGGAAGCACTGGGTTGTTTAGGGGAAATGGCAGTGGTGTGTTAGCCAGACTGTTTACTGATATCTTGGGAAGCATGAGGTTGCATGGGGAGTGGAGAGAAAATGCTTGGGCACAGTGTTAAGAATGAGGTTGATGTGCAGAGCTGTGATAACTACAGAGGGATAACATTGACCAGTCACAGCATGAAGTTATGGGTAAGAGTAGTGGAAGCTAGGTTACGCAGGGAGGTGAGGAGTACTGGACAGAAGTATGGTGTCATGAGTGGAAAGGGCACTACCAATGTGATGTTTGCTCTGAGACTGTTACTGGTAGAATACAGAGAAACTCAGGAGTTACTCTGTGTCTCTATGGACTTACAGAAAGCATATGACAGGGTGCTTAGACAGGAGTTGTGGTATTGTATGATGAAGTCATGATTAGAGGAGATATATGTAAGAGTGGTACGGGATATGTACAAGGGTATGTATGAGGTCTTCAGTGGGATTGACAGATGTATTTAAGGTGGAGATGGGATGACATCAGGGATCAGGGATGTGAGCCCTTTCTGATTTTCAGTATTGATGGACAAGTTGACAGACAAGATCATATGACAGTCCCTGTTGACTATGTTGATTGCAGATGACATTGTGATCTGTATTGAGAGTAGGGAACAGCTTTTGGAGACCCTGAAGAGGTGAACATATGCTCTAGAGAGGAGAGGAATGAAGGTCAGCAGCACTAGGACAGAATAGCTGTGTGTGAATGACAGGGTGGATAGTGGAATGTTGAGGATGCATGGAATATAGTTGGCAAAGGTGGATGTGTTCAAATGATTGGGATCAACATTTCAGAGTAATGAGGATTATGGAGGACAGGTGTAGAAGACAGTACAGGTAGGATGGAGAGGGTGGATAAGAGTGTCAGGAGAGATATGTGACAGAGGAGTACCAGTAAACATGATATGTAAGGTCTACAAAAGGGGAGTGAGACCTCCTATGTTATATGGATTGTAGACAGTGACACTGACAAAAAGGCAGGGGTCAAAGCTGCACATGGCAGAGTTGCAGATGTTATGAATTGCACTGGGTGTGACAGGGGTGCACAGATTTAGCAATGTGTGTATGACAGGCTCAGGCCATGTTGGACGGATATGAGACAGTGCTGGACAGACAGCATTACATCAGTTTGGACATGTACTGAGGAGGGGTGCTGAATATACTGTGAAAATGATAGTAAGGATGTAGCTGCTAGGTAAGAGGAAGAAAGGAAGGCATCAGATAAGGTTTCTGGATGTGGGGAGAGAGGACATGCAGATGGTTGGTGAGAGAGAGCAAGATTCAAAGCAGAAATGGCAACAGATGATTCACTGTGGTAATCTCAAATGGGAAAAGCCAGCGGACAATGAAGGGAGATGTTGTAATGTCAGTCTTCACAGATATGGCAAGGATTTGACTGACATAGCACAACTCTATGGATAAATGACTACAAATATGAGGCACACATATGGTCAGTGTGCAGAATACTGGACAGTTGAATTGTATGAGCTCAGTATATAAGATGCAGTTCAACACACACACCTTCAGCAGTACTTTACTCTGCACATGCTCTGTATAGTTGTCATATTTACAAGACAAAATGTGTATCATAGTTATATGCACAAGTAACATATGGATATGTACAACATCCCAGTAGCTGGCCTAGTCACTCCAGACAGAACCACATGCTATGGTCATCAGTGCTGTTTAGCAGTACATCAGTACAGCAAGTTTTGTTGAGACATGCTTTCAAACCCCTATTATCCATTATTACAGACCACCTACTGCATTCAATTACATGCTTACTTGTTTCACATACCTTTTTTTCTGGATATTTCACAGATATATCCTTTTTTATTTCTTTTTCTCACACTAATTCAGATTTGCACTGATGGACTGCCTATGACAAAAGTGGTTTGAATAGATTGCAGCTTGTCTGTTGCAAGTAATGGTCATGACCATGTGATGGCCTGAGCACCAATTGGTGTTCCCCAGTTGCTGATTGCATGCAGAGCAGCTCTGTAGTTATTCCAATAGCCAATGTCATGGCAACACACTTCTGTAATTGAGTACTCCATGTGGGTGTTGGCCCTTTCCCTTACCTGTGAGGAAGAGATTCTGGAGGTGTGTGAGCTAATTCCTCTTAGAACAAGACCTGTGGAGACATGCCAACTAAATGGTGGAGAAGATTTAAGACTTAGGGGCAGAATGTGAGTATTGCTGTTATATGTTTTGAATACTGCTTGTTTAACAGGGTTTGTCTGAACATGCTACTTCTACAGTCTAAGTTATGTGTCTGCATAGCTCTCAACTGTGGGGCTACCCACATAATGGCCAGAGGCTTGCCTGTTATCTTTGGTCTGTTCTCCAGACAGGTGTTGTCCTTGGCAAATCAGCAGCATACTCCAGTGATTGCAATCAGTACATGCCAACACCCATTTGTGTTTCAGACTTTATATCTCTCAGAAAAGATATGTTAAAACAAACCCTGTAACACCAGCAATTCTCTCAATATATAACAGCAATATTTCAAGTATGGCCATGTTTTTGGGTGTCAATCCCAAATTATGTCAGGCTTGGTACAGATGCCATACCGTAGGAGTTGATAGGTAGTGTCTACCATTATTTTGTTCTGTCATTCCTGCTGAGGGGAAAGGGTAGACAACATGTGAGACTCTGTACATTCAAGAGGTCAGTGTATTGAGAATGTTCTTAGATACCCTTGTAACATATTTTATGTGGGAGAGAGTAACAAGTGTTTTAAAACTAGGCTGTTAGAACATGTGAGACATATTACTGATGAGGAGGAAGACAGTTCTATAGCTGTACATTTAAATAATTCTCACTATGGGGGTAGCAGTCATGAAAGAAGATTTGTTATGTACAGAATCAATTTAAATTCATAAATGTGATACTTTATCCCCTAGTGGGTTGAATGTGTAGTGTAATTGGAGGCTGTGTATATACATGTAATTAAGTGTAGTGGGTTACAAGGTATTGCTTTGGAAAAAGTCAAGTCTATATTAGAAGACCGACTGTTTAGGTGATCGAACACCTAAACATTGATCTTCTAATATTGAACCACACAATGTCGAAGGTCCCAGGGAAACATGTCAGTCGGCCACAACACAAAAAAATATTACTTTACATCTAAATTAAGTGGGGTGCTTAACCCCCCCCCACACCCCCTTAACTAAATATACCAACTCCGAGATCACTTAACAGTAGGGAAGTAGCAAACTCTGCCGAATGGCCAAAGGAAATCTTTCCCTGGGTTAAATGGCCATTTGCTGTTTTTTGCTTTCGATATTAGAAGATCGATGTTTAGATGTTCAATCACCTAAACATTCGGTCTTCTAATATAGACCCAGAAAAAGTCTGTTTCTCAGTTTAGTCAAACAGTCATAAAAGAACAATTGTTATATACAGAGTCAATGTATGTTTTTAAATGTGATACTTTATATCCCAGGGGTTGACTGTGGAGTGTAATTGGAGGCTGTGTATTTTAATGTACTTAAGTGTTACTTGCGTCTTCTAATTAAGGCAAGTATTTCTTGTAATGTGTTACTCTTTGAAGGCTTTGACAAGACATCAGAGTAAAATGAACGGGTGTGAATTACTGGCTGTTTCTATTTTTGTTTACTGTCATCATTCATTGTAGTTGTGTTGCTAAGAGGTCACTGTATATGTCTCGCCATTGTGTATGGCCTATCATGGTTTTGTAGCAATGTACTGTTCACTTATTATTTGGAGTGGGGGGACAGATGTGAGTGTCATGGGTCCTTTTGTATCCAGCTGTGCATGCTGCCCCAGTTATGGGTGGTCTAACAGCAGCATATGTTTGTATGGGCATTTAGAGACATGTATGCATATATATATTTATACATATATATATATATATATATATATATATATATATGTATGTGTGTATATATATATATATATATATATATATATATATATATATATATATATATATATATATATATGTATATTTATACACACACACACACACACACACACACACATATATATATATATATATATATATATGCATATATACATACATATTTACGTCAGTATTTCTTGCTAATATATCTGTATATTGTTATACATATATATGTATCTCCACACATATCTATCTCTTTATATATGTAAATATTTTTTCATGTATATATTTGTAGATAGCAATCATCCCTGATTACACAATGTGTCTTTCCTATTTTAAACTGACTGTAATACATGATAAGTTGTATAAAAACATCCTAACATCTCACAGCTAAGATGGCCTAGTAGTAATTTGCTGTGACTATGGTGTTTAGAATCCTGGGCTCAAGACTGAGCATGCCTGATTATTTTGTTGCAGGCCAGAAGAAGGGCTGCTGGATACAGAGTGATTGAGGCAGTTTTAAGCAGTTGTAAGTGGGTTTGCACAAGTTTGTATGTAGTTAAGAGAAGCTGACGTCCGCTTACGCCCACTTAAACCCATGCTAATTTTAAATAAAGAAAATAAAAAGGGGAGACAGGAAAATGGTGAAATGGGGTAAGCAGGGGGGAACAAGATGAGAGGCAGCTAGGGATGTGCTGGTAGGATGTAGGAAAGGACCATAGCTCTGCATTTCTTTGACAGCAACAGCTCATATGACTGTGGGCAATTTGAAATTTAGAGCCTCACACCCCACAGGGAGGGGTGTGGGTGACATACAATAATGATAATTAGTGGGGTAGACTGAGTACGGGGACCATGTCTCTGGGTGAAATGCAGAGCTATGTATGAGATGTAATTTTTATTTTTGGGACAGATGCCCTTTTTTTTAAGGTGAGAGTGGGATGTTGGGGAAGGAGTGCAGGTAAGTGTAAGTGTGGGTAGGAACATTTGGTAGGAGAGGTTACATTTGCAGACAGACAAGACACACAAGACAGCAGACAGGGACAGTCTGTGACCCATGTGGGCACACTTTGGTCAGAGAGGGTAGTTGAGAATCGGATGCTCATGAGCCCCCTTGATGGTAGTAGTGGGACTGATGTCCCCACCTGATGGCAGTCACCAATATTCCTTCAAGGCCTCAAAGGTGGCTGTCCGAGGGGCTGAGCTGGAGGGGCCGGCTGCCCCTCAAGCTGCACCAGTCTGGCCTCCACCTGGTGTTCATCCAGCTCCGACTGGAGGACACTGCGCATCATGCCACGGACCTCTTGCCAGGTGATAAGATCCTCACCACGTCCCCTGTAGCTGTTCCACCCAAGGGTGGAGCAGGACCAGCAGATGAGGGAAGTTCGGGTTGGGTCCCAGACATGCTGGGACCTGGTGTCTCGGCCAGCTGGGGTGGGAGAGGCGGATCCGCTGTTATCGGCCTTCCTGAACATGCTATGGAGTGAGAATTAATAAGGTGTATTGGTTAGTCATGAACAAAACATTTCAACATTAGTTGAAACAGCATGCATGGGTGTTCCAATTGACCCATAACAATGGAATTGTAACTGAGGCATGGCAAACAGAACACATGCAGAAATGGAATGGCAGTCACGATTGCAACAGCAAGCATGAGTGGTCCAATTGACCCAGAACAGTGGAATTGCAACAGTGGCATGGCAAACATAACACATGCAGAAATGGAATGGCAGTCAGTATTGCGACAGCATGCCAGTAATATTTATGGCAACAGGCCAGCAACAGTAGTTATTCAGCAAGGTATGTTAGTATCCACACAGTTTCAAATATAATAACCAAAATGGAACAAAGGTACAACAGAAAGTTTTGGTAACAACATACCCATATTACATTTGTGCAATTATTAGAGCAGATGAGTGGTGGGGGAAGAGGAAATAATTCCATTAACAACTGCATTCAGTGATAGTTCGCAATACACTACTGTTCAATACTCTACAGTTTTGCCCTCCCTTAACCTCTGCCTGGGCCATGGAGCTACTACAGCACATACACACCTGTACAAATGTGCACCTGGAGTACTATGGGGCAAGGTATGACAACTCATCGTACATAAGTATAGGGTACTCATACCTATCATACTTACTTTCTGTTCTGCTAGTGTACTTTTGGCATGCTTGTACTATGATGTTATCAGGGTGCAGGTTTCTTGGCAACAGGAGAAACTATCCATAATAGCGTGACACTTGAGAGGCTTGTATTGGCCAGACTGCATAGTGTAGATGGCTAGCCTGCTTCTATTTGTAGAACTGGGGCTGCTCAACAGAACATTTGTGCACATTTCATACATATACCCATTATACTGCTTCTGCAAATATTTCTTTACCTGTGGGGAAAATATCTGTTCACAATAGATTAGTGTTTCTACCTTTATTCAAGTTTACAGCTGTAGAACTAGAAAGATATGTTAGTGCCTGGATTCGAACCATCGTGTGTGTGTGTGTGTGTGTGTGTGTGTGTGTGTGTGTGTGTGTGTGTGTGTGTGTGTGTGTGTGTGTGTGTGTTTGTGTGTGTGAGTGTGTGTGTGTGTGTAAAAGGGAACTACAGATCTAGTCCTTATCAGACTGAGCTGGGGATGTTTTGTCTGTTACTTGAGGTATTTCTGTCTAGTACATACTTTTCTACACTCTCTACTTTTTATCAAATGTCTTTTTATTTGTTTTCCATAATAACTACAACAAGAATAAGAACAAAAAAACTGTTGATGTTACTGTTTACACAACATGAGCAGATTATTAAAACTAGACATTTGGACATTTTAATAAAACATACTTCAATTTAGAATCAAGCCAACACACTCTACTTTTGCAGTCTGCACCTGCTAGTGTCTCAAGGTTTCCTGTACATTTAGGACTACATACAGCTGAAATGCAAAGGTTAACACAAGGCAATGCTGGCAGAAATGCAGTACAACACATAACTGAAGAAAATATTTACTTTTGAATTTTGTCAGTTATTTCAGATCCACATTCTGAGCAATGCAGACGAACGGTGCTAAATCACTTCACCTTAGTTACTGCATGCTGCAGTAGCTACACAATTGTACTTTTCAGATACAAGACAAATGAAAGAGAACAGTTTGTGGTAGTCAACTTTATTATTTTTGACATAACAACACTTTCTATAACTCAGAAATCCACAGTTAGTATTACTGCAGGATCTGCACAGGAGGACTGCTTCTCATTTGTAACTGTTACAGTAGCCCTGACACAGCAGTTTCTTAGCAGGTTCTTTCAGACAGCCTAATGCATATCCTACTCTTCCTCTCCTCAGTTGTACCTTGTTTGCTACAAAACTCTGTATTACACAGCAACTGGCACTACTGAGTTCTAACACTGGCAGCCTGACGCATGCATTTATTCAGTACAGTTAGAGCACAATTATATATATATATATATATATATATATATATATATATATATATATATATATATATATATATATACAGACAGTACAACTTTACTATTTCTGATTTATTACAGCAGATATTATGAATATTTCTGTACTAACCAAACTCTTGGTGCAGTCGGACCAAGCGCTGTGCATTGGCATCAATGTTCGCTGCCCTCTCAGTGGCAGCTGTATGGGGAAAGAACACACATTAAGCACATGTACAGTCACATATGCATTTTTTAAATAATTATTTACAAATACACAGACAGGACACTTACAAACTTCTGGGACCTCCTGTGCTCATGCCTCTTGGATCCACTAGGCCAAGACCTCACCCCTCCTATATTTTAGGTCATCATAGTGGTGACGCACCTGCTCACCAGTTTGGGGAATGCAAGTGGCACTGGTGAGATCACGTGCCAGATAGTCCCAGGCCTCCACTTTGTACTGGGAGCCCTGCAGCAGTCTAGCTTCATGGTCTTTAATAAGGAGTCCAACCATGACCCTGGACGACTGGATGCCCCAGCATTGTGCCCGAAAGTGAACACCCGCTCCTATGCCTGACATTTTTGCTGCCCTGATTAGACTTGAAGAGATATGGCTGTATTACCACCTGTGCGGTTTAAATAAGGCCATTTTCCTGCACTTTTCCATGATTGGCCAATTTTCAAATATGCTAAACTATGCTTAGCTCTGTGCAAAGCCACTTAGCAAGGCTTAAACCAGCTAAGCAAAGCTTATAGTTTCTAAGCCTACCTCTCAACCTCTTAGAACAAAAAATCTGGACAAAGCTAAAATGATGGGGGGACAAATAGGGACAAATTTTTAATATTGCACTTAAAAACTTAGAAAGTTGATAGAATAATAGGTTTTGCATTAGCATGAATTTTCTGAATGATGTGGAGTCTTAAACTCAAATATTTGCCATTATTTAATGACTTCAGTCCTCAGCTATTTGCCAGAGAGGTATAGATTTTAGCAGGAATCCACAAAAAATAGGCAAAAATCTGGACAGTCTTCAAAAATCTGTACAGTTGAGAGGTATTTTGCTAAGGATTGCTTATATTTTCATGCTTAAGCAATCCTTAGCTAGTTTCAGCAGAGCTGTGGCAGGCTTAGCTGGCCTCAAACAATTATTTAAAAAAAAAAATTTTGAAAAATTTTTTTACATTTCCATATGGCATTTTCCCAACCCTACACTACCATATGTGAAGCATATGACTTACAAATATCATTCCAATTCATAAAAATTAATTTACAACTGCTTCCACACATAAAATATATTGGCCAGAGCAGGGATTTGAACCATGCATATCTTGTACGCTAAACCAGAGCTCTAACCACTACACCAGCAACAAGGATTTTTTCTTCACAATTCTATTTGACTCTCAAACAGCATTTAAGCTGGGCTAAGCAAAGTGCCACGGCATGCAAACCCACTGTGCTGTGCTTAAACTTTATTTTTTATTGTAGAAAAAATAAAAAATAAATATTAAATGATTACATATATTTATCAGTAGGTTGCAGGCATGTGAGGCAGGGATCTGGCTATTCCGGGGGCAGTCATGTACTGTGCAGGCTACTTCTTAGGGATTGTGTGCTTATTTTTTTTTTTTTTCTTATTTCAGTGTCCACGGACACTGACATGCTCAGTTTTACATTTCAGTGTCCACTGACACTGAAATAATGCATAATATTAAAGCTGAGTCAAAAAGCAACCACGAAACGAAACAATCGCCACCAGGAAGTCAGCCAAAGCTCTTTATTCCAAAACCAAGCAGACAAGGCTGTCACCAGCCACGAAAAAACATGTAAACGCCTTAATCCTCTGATAACGGACAGTATGCGTTTTCGTCAGATTCTCGACTTCTTCAGACAATCAGACTTCCTGGTGGCGATTGTTTCGTTTCGTGGTTGCCTTTTGACTCAGTTTCAGTTTGGTTGCATTTCCCACTTTTGGTTTCATAATATTAAAGCCAAATTCTAATATTATGCTACTTCCTTCTTTGAAAGTTTCTGAGTGCAGGAGGCATGTTTAAGTGTACGTGCAGGGCTTATACACACCCCCTGCACTCGGACATGGATTGTGTAGGTGTAGGAATACAGCAGCACACCCTGATTAATATGTAGGGCACACTGCTGTTGTATTCCTACATGGAACAGTCCGTGCAAGAATAGATTATTCTTGCACAGACAGTACAAAGCAATGCTGTAAAATGCTCCCCTGGATTCATGAACAGTCTCTTATCCCCTCTGCTCACTTATTTTATCCTGCATTTAATGAGCCACATTCCCACAGAAGTAACAAGCTTTAGGCTGCAAAATTTACCTTAAAATTCCTCTGCATACATAGAAATTAACTCATTAAAGCCTAATGATGTCACCAGGCATTTCTCTAATTACCTCTTACTGATGCCTATAGGTCTCTAATATTGCTTATTTATATTTGCATTAATAATTCTAAAACCATACTGCATTCAAGTTATTGAAAGAGTTCATCTTAAAGGTTACATCATAGCATAATATTTGTTAAACATTTTTCTTTTTATTAAACATTTTTCTTTTTAATTGTCAGAAATGTATTTGTTTCCGTGTTTTAGAGTTTTTCTCCCCAGTCCTCCACTGAAAATGTACATTTCAGTTCCCAGGTGGACATAAACAAAAGCAAATAAATACATAAATAAATAATGAACAATACAGTTCCAGTAATACTTGGCTACTCTCTAGTACATTATTGTTCATATAATATTTATATATACTGTCATAAATTCCATATTTCTCTAAATATCTCATTAATCAAGTGGTACAGACATAACTGCTTAGAATCACATGAAACCTCTCTACTGGCTAAACAAAAGGCTGCTGAGGATATGTGTACAACCTGAGTGATTGTTGAGTTTGTTGTTTATAACATATTGCAAACTAAAGGGTTATTGCATTTATTACACCTTATAAAATAGATTTTAAGACCTAGAACCTAAAGAATGATACTAGTATAAAAATAATTTGTGCTGATGATTTTGCCATTTACACTTGTTTAATAACCCCTATGGTTTCAGAGATATGAAGATGCGTTTGAAATGTTAGGATATGTTTTGAATGCCCACTATTTTCTTTGATATGTTGATGTAAGGCATTGTGGTTAATTTTCAACCTAACAGCATTGCAATGTTGGAGAATACTTTCTTTTAGGATCAAGTAACAGATGTATTAATAATGAACGGATTCATGTTTTTAATGGACCAAGGATGATTTTAAAGTACAGCAGCGACATTGGAGGTATTAAGATTATCCGTAGCAAGTGTAAAATTCTACTAACTGATGATACCATTAAACAGTTGGTAGGCGAGCACCCTAATTTTACTTTCAGGAAGAACAGAAATTTAAAAAAGCTTACTTTGTACCAAGTATTCTATGAAACAGGAGGTTACAAGGTCTAATAGGGTAGGCACATTTCCTTGCAGATATTGTAAAGCCTGCCCTTTCATATCCACATATAATGAGTTTGTGCATCCAACTTCTCTAAAACGATATCTCCCTAATTTGTATGCTGACTGTCAGACTTGTAATTTATCTGGCTAAGTGTAATATCTGTACATTGTTCTATGTGGGCAAGACTAATTGCTGTCTGAAAGAAAGGCTTCTCCAACACTTTGGTGCTGTTAGGTTGAAAATTAAGCCCAATGCCTTATATCAACATATCAAAGAGAAGAGTGGGCATTCCTTTTCCTTCCTGTTTTTACAGGTCTTGAGAGAAAATCAGAGGGGAGGAGATGTGATTAATTATACTGAATTATGGAAATACAATGGATTGTAGAACTATGGGCCGATAAGAGCCCTGGTTTCAATGGGATGATTCCACTCAAAACTATATTGAAGGGGTGTAGACCCCAACTAAGTTTGTGATTGGTTAATGAGTATTTTAAATGACTGATGCCTTATTGTTTATACATGATCTGAAGAAGGGATATACTCCTGAAAGTGCTTATCTACACTTCTTATTTGTTTTACGCTTACATTAACATTTTATTTTATGTTATACAGCTTGGTGGCCTGTGTGGCTTTTATCATGTTTATTTGGTTCATTGGGTACCACGTTGGACATCTGGTCTTTCGCTGCTTGTTTTTTTCTTTGGATTTTTCTATTCTTTTGTTAAATGTGATCCACATTGTATCAAAGCTGAGCCTTTTACAGTGATGCATTTTACTCCTTTTCTCAGGGTGCCACTTATTTACCTGGTCTAAGTACTCAGCAAATGACAATGCAAAATCATAGCAACTTTCTAACATAAATTATATGAATGACTATGGAGTTCTAACTACACCAAACTAAATATTGCCGCACTGTGATGTCATATTTCTCTCTATTTCTCCATTTTCTACATCTTCTCCCTAATTCCCTAAACAGTAGCATACTCCAATATATATTGTATCCATATCTTCCAAATTAATTCTACCATCTACCATCATCTTCTGAACTACCCCACCTTCTAAGGTTTTTCTTATGTGGCGTTGTTAGCAGAGCCAACAATAACTGATATATCACTGGCTAAATATAAAAAGGTATATAAGGGAAGGTAGTCCACACAGCCTATCTGGACCTTGCAAAGGCATTTGACACAATACCCCACTCGGGCATCATAGATAAGCTATCCAGCTTAAATATAAACCCCTATGTCACAAGATGGGTCGCAAACTGGCTCAAAGACAGAACCCACAGAGTGAGAGTTGCTGGAGCCATGTCAGACTCTAAACCAGTCACAAGTGGCATCCCACATGGTTCTGTCCTGGGACCACTCTTGTTCGGAATATACTTTTCTGAGGTACAGGCAAACGTGGGAGGACTATGGCTCACCAAGTTTGCAGACGACTGCAAACTGGGCGCCATAATCAACTCTCCAGCTGACACAAACATCCTTCAAAAAGGTCTCACAGAGACAGTTAACTGGTGCCAGTGCCATGGTTTAAAGCTAAATGCCAAAAAATGTATAGTCATACCCTTTGGCAAAAACAATGTGCCCACAAATTACCACATAGGCGGAAACCCATTAAGTACAGAAAAAGTTATTAGGGACCTGGGGACCCAAGTTGATAGCAATCTCTCCTTTGAAAACCACATTGCCAAAGTGGTTAGAAAGACCTTCTACATAGCCCACCTCATCACAAAGGCTTTCACATCTAGATCAAGAGAGGTAATCGTGCCCCTTTATTCATCCCTCATCAGGCCCATCATAGAATACAGTGCCCCTTTTGGGATGTACCTTACCCGACACCTGCAGCAATTAGAAAGACCCCAAAAGTATCTCACCAAGAGGATCAAGGGTCTCAAACAGATGCCATATGCTGCTCGGTTAAAAAAACTCCAGCTCTACTCAGTTGCATACCGCCTACTTCGAGGCGATCTATGCCTGATGTACAAAGCTATGTCAAATCCAGAATTAATGGACATGCTCCACCTCAGTAAATCTAAATCCCTTAGAGCCACACACTCGAGGGACTTGAACCTCAGCACAGAAATAAATAGAACTTGCTGGAGGGACAGGTTCATAACCCAGAGGCTCCCTTCGCTCTGGAATAGAATTCCAGTTCATGTGAGGCAGAGCACCTCATTGAATCTCTTCAAGAAGAATCTCGATAAGTGGATGGGGGATCGTAGGTTTGTCCCAGGGATTACTCCCGTGTCACAATTAGACAGAGCTACAGTAAACTAAACCTTAAAAAGGGCACAGTATACTCAAATCAAGGGGTGGCGTAAGCCATACAGAATCGGGCTAGGCTTATAATTGCCCCAGGGCAGATAGCCTAGTATGAACCTATGAACCTATGAAAAAATAAGCAAAGTTTAACCACCGCATCAGATCCATGAATTGGCCCATTCTATCTTTTCACTATCTCTCATTGTATCATGTACAGCCTTAATGTTGTAAGTTTTCTTTTATATTTTGTCTGATGGGAGTTGTTAAATATCTACCATATTAAGAAGTGCAGTCCTATATTTGCTCCTTCCACTTGTCCTAACAAAGTAAAACTTTACCCAAGTGTACATATTTTGAAAGGAAAGATTATCCTAATGCCACATACATCTCCTTCTAAGATACAATGCTGAAGGGGATCTTTTTCATTTTGCTATCCTTGCCACAACCTGCCAAGCAGCTTGTAGTTGTAAAAAATAATGTAACTAAGGGCATATTTGGCATTTTTATATAGGTTTGACAGCTAATATCTCATGTTTCACACATTACATACCATGTCAGCACCATGTTTTCTAAATTTTGTAAACTTCATTGCATCACTTAGCTGTTTGAGTTTTCTTTGGTAAGGAATTTGACTTTTATGTATATCAGACCCTTATAAGTACCAGTAATCTAAATGATCATTTAAGAATAATCCCAGTAAAAGGAAAATCCAATGGAATCCCAAATTACTGCATCATCTACCTGAATATTAAGTTATACCTGGTGTGATTTATCTTGCAAAGCTTACTTTCTACATCCTTATCTTCATATTCAGCAAAATATGTAATAAAATGTACAGTGCATTTGGTCCTTCAGTCTTGGTTAAGTATAATTTACTTTCTTGTTACTGTTTTCTACTATCATTTTATTTAACCTTAACACTTGTTGCTTTTATCTGCAGAAAATGGCCTTGAGTTAAAATATATCAGTAGCCTGAGCAATTATTGAAACAACTCATTATCCACGTTTTTCTATTCCCTAGTCTGCTGATGTTCTTGTACTTTAAGTAGTTGGCACTTTAAAAAAAAATCCTTGAAATTACAGGCATATCCTTCTATGTTACTGTACTTAGATAAATGCATTGCTTTTATTGGAGACAATGCATTAAGGACTACTTGAAGCACAAAGTAAAATTGCTTATGACTGCATTTTAATCGGAATCCATAAAGTTTTAATGGAAATTCCCATTGTTATACATACTTTCACAGCTATGTTGTAGGAGACTGTATTTTTGCAAATGGATACTTGATTGACATTTTCTTTGTGCTCTACTTAACTGATACAGAAGTTATCAGGTTTTGAGCATTCATGGTTTTTACAGGCATATTTCAGTAAAACATATGTTTCATTATGTGTTATGTTGTGTTGCAGTATTCCCAGATATTATTAAGAGTATTTTATTAATTGCATTCTGAGAGAGAAAGAGAGATACCCCTACCACAATCTAATCTGCCACTCAGCCATTCAAGTGTGCCACTGTGGCATTGTATTGTGTAAATAAATGTCTATGACAGTGTAATGTGTATTTATACATAATCTGAGTTGAATTTACTTTTTCAAGTTTCATTCTATCCTTTCTGGCTGCTAATTCTATAAAATGATTCATATCATGAATGACACCATCTTCTGTTGTGATGTTGTGATTTCATAACTGACAGTAATTACCTACCACTGGAACTTTCATATTTAATTAGTTTTATATGGGTCTTGCAGTTTTATTCACAATGTTAGAAAAGCAGCAGAACCAATTTGGTTTTCAGCAAGCAAGTCACATTTCATGCAAGAGCACAGAGACATAAAAATGTTTTGAGTGTCTCAGGCATTTCACATGTGGTAGTCAGTAAAGAGAAGAGTAATGTGTGTGTGTGTGTGTGTGTGTGTGTGTGTGTGTGTGTGTGTGTGTGTGTGTGTGTGTGTGTGTGTGTGTGTGTGTGTGTGTGTGTTCATTTAACTATGTTTATTAAACTTTATTTCTTTAAATCTGCTTAAAAGCACCACTTCACATATACATATACTGGGTTAATTCTGCTGATTTTGATCTCAGTAAATATTATTCATTATACTTTTAGCTGATGGTTTCCTCCGCATGCTCCGGTTTCCTCCCACATCCTAAAGACATGCTGTAGGTGCATTGGACACTCTAAAGTGGCCCTAGGTGTGAGTGTGTGCATGCCTTCTGTGGAAGGTTGGGTGCCGGGCTGGCAACTCGACACTGTAAAACTCCACTGCCAATCATGAGCAGACAGGTGATCCACTGTGGTGACCCCTAACCGGGAAAAGCCGAAAGAAGAAGAAGATACTTTTAGCTGATGAATTTTGTTTCCCTTTCTGCAGTATTAAACACCGACTCTGACTTAAATTTTAATTTCTGTTGTGTTACTCTATCTACTTTAAGCCATTCTTGTTTTTTTAAGTGAAATACCACAGCTTATCATAGGTTCATAGGTTCATACAAGGCTATCTGCTCTAGGGCATTTATAAGCCTAGCCAGAGTGTGTTTGGCTTTCGCCACCCATTTTAAATTAATTTTGCTATGCCTTTTTTTGAGGTTAGTATACTGTGCCTCTGTCTAGCAGTGACACAGAAGTGATAGCCAGGGTAAACCTACGATCTCCCATCCACTCATCAAGATTCCTCTTGAAGAGAGTCAATGTGGGACTCTGCCTAACCTGGACTGGGATTTTATTCCAGAGTGAAGGGAGCCTCTGGGTTATGAATCTGTCCCTCCAGCATGTCCTATTTATTTCAGTGCTGAGGTTCAAGTCTCTCGAGCATGTAGCTCAATGGGATTTGGATTTTCTGAGGTGCAGCATGTCCATTAATTCCAGGTTGGACATGGCTTTATATGTCCGGCACAGATCGCTTCTGAGCAGGCGGTATGCCACTGAGTACAGCTGGAGTTTCTTTAACTGGGCAGCATATGGCATCTGTTTGAGCCCTTTGATCCTCTTGGTGAGGTACTTTTGGGGTCTTTCCAGTTGCTGCAGGTGTCTGGTAAGTTACATCCCAAAAGGGGCATTGTACTCAATTATGGGCCTGATGAGGGATGAGTAAAGAGGCACGATGACCTCCCCTGATCTAGATGTGAATCCCTTCATGATTAAGTGGGCTATATAAAATGTTTTTCTAACCACTTTGGCCACGTGGTTGTCAAATGAGAGATTGCTATGAACTTGGGTCCCCAGGTCCCTAATGACTTCTTCTGTACTTAATGGATTACCACCTATGTGGTAATTTGTGGGCACTTTGTTTTTGCCAAAGGTGATGACTATACACTTTTTGGCGTTTAGCTTGAGGCCATGGCTCTGGCACCAGTTGTCTGTTTCTATGAGGCCCTTTTGGAGGATGCTTGTGTCAGCTGGAGAGTTGATTATGGCGCCCAGTTTGCAGTCATCTGCGAACTTGGTCAGCCACAGTCCTTCCGTGTTGGCCTGTACCCCCGAGAAATATATACCGAACAAGAGAGGTCCCAGGACTGAGCCTTGTGGGATGCCACTTGTAACTGGTTTGGAGTCTGACATGGCTCCAGCAATTCTAACCATGTGGGTTCTGTCCTTGAGCCAGTTTGCAACCCATCTAGTGACATAGGGGTTTATATTTAAGCTGGTGAGCTTATCTATAATGCCCGAGTGGGGTATTGTATCAAAGGCTTTTGTGAGGTCCAGGTAGGCTGTGTGGACCACCTTCCCCTCGTCAATGGCCTTGGTGACTGTTTCAAAGAAATCGACCAGGTTTAAGAGGCAGGATCTGCCTTTAACAAAGCCAAACTGGGTAGGATCCAGTGTCTGTAGGTTCCCAGTATCTTTATTTATGAGGTCCATGATGATCCTTTCCATAGCTTTGCAGACCAAGCTAGTCAGGCTTATGGGACGATAGTTTCCAGGATCCGTTGAGGCACCACCTTTGTGGAGAGGGACCACTGTTGCTGTATGCCACTCTTTGGGTACATATCCTGTAGTAAGGCTAAGACTGAACAGTAGTTTTATGTTTGGGTTTAGCTCTTCTTGGAGTTCATGTAGGATGCAACCCAGGACACCATCTGGTCCCATTGATGCTGTGTTTTTTGCTTTGGAGAGGGCGGCTCTTACCTGAGCATCTGAGATGTCAGGGGGGCAGCACTCTGTTGGGATAGATATTTACCCTTTTGGTGGGGAGGGGGGGGTTTGCACTGAACCTGTCAGCTAGGATGTTGGCAATGTCTGTGGGCTCGGTGTATTTTTTGTCATTTTGGACTAATTCTGAGCATATCTGGGAATTCCCACCCAGGTTCCTAACATAACTAAAGAAAGCCTTGTGATTATCCTTAGTGTCCTGTGCAATTTTTATCTCGAAGCTGGCCTTAGATGATTTTATGAGTGCCCATAGTTTTTTGCTAATACTGATCAGAGATGCCTTCCCTTTTTGGGATTTTGCTCTATCATGTAGTAGCTTCCTCCTTCTATTGTATAGTTTGTTTATGGCTGGGGTCCACCAGACAGGACATCTGCCTTTGGAGGATTGGGTCTTGGTTTTATTTGGGATTGCATGATCCATGCATTCCTGAAGGTGTTCATAGAATGCATTTATAAAGGATTCTGTGGTCTGGGCCATATTTTCTACAGGCCCGGGGGCTTTGAAGGATTTCGCCTCGGTTTTGAGGCATGTGAAATTTGCTTTAGAGAAGTTTTTCACTGTGGTTTTCTGGGCAGGGGTTGGGGTCGGGATGTGAATATCCAGTGAGATTAGTTTATGGTCTGATCTTACCAGTGAGGGATACACTTCTGGTCTGGAGCATAGTGTCCCCATGTTGGTGGTGATCAGGTCCAGTATGTTTTCCCCTCTTGTGGGAGTGGTAACAAGTTGTTCCATAGCATTTGAGTTTATAAATTCTAGGAACCTTTGGGCTAGGGTGTTGGAGCTAGAGTAATGCTCCCAGTCTATGTTTGGATAGTTGAAGTCGCCCAATATAGTGGTGTTTGGAGAGACCTTCATATTTTCCAGTATTCTCAGGAAGACTGAGTGGGGTTCCTGTGTTTGGGAGGGTGGTCTGTAGCAGGCTATAAACTGGAAGGCAGTTTTACCCACAGTTAGTTGCACATGGATAGTCTCTGATGCTTCATGCTGTGCCACCAACCTGAAGGTGTGGGTATCTTTGACGAATATTGATACTCCCCCTCCTTTTGTGGTTCGGTCCAAGTTTTGGGGCCAAAAAGCATGGTATGAGGTATAACCTGGTAGTGCTGGGGTGCTCTCAGGAGCCTTGAACCAGGTTTCTGTTACTGCACAGATATCGATGTTCTCCATGCTAAGGAGAGTTTCGAGTGCATCTTGAGGTTTAGACTTCTGGCGTTCAGTAGCATTACTCTTAGTTTCTTATCCCTTGTGATACCTATGGAGGTGGGTTTGTCTTTTGAGCCTTGCCTAAAAAAGGCACTATGGGGGTAGCAAGAGCCTTTGCCAATATTCGAAAGCCCAGGGGTGACAGGTGCAAGCCATCCCTAGTGAAGCATCGTGGCTTGTCGAGCATGTCATCCCAGGCTGACAGGCATTGGATCCCCTTTGAATGACACCAGCACTTAAGCCAATTGTTGAAATTGATTGTCTTGTCTTCATATTGTGGCATCATTCTTGGTGAGGGTAAGATGCTACTCAAGGTCAGGGTCATACCGGCCTGGGCTGCATGCTCAGAGAGCTCCTCTATGTCTCTTTTCATGTAGTCCAGGGAGGTACGTCTCAGGTCATTCACACCAGTATGGACAATGACTGAATCATATTTGTACTTGCCTTGGAGTGACCTGAGTGCTTGTGTTATGTGGCAGATCCTAGCGCCTGACAGGCAGCTCACCATGACCTTCTCCTTGTTCAGCCTGGTGAGCGGGACGTCAGTGTGCCTGACGATAGAGTCACCTATTACAAGTGTATCAGGTGTGTTGTTTAGCCTTAAGGGCTGGGACTGTTCGGCACACTGGCTTTGTGAGCTATGTGTTGCACGTGTTTTGTTTTGGGGTAGCGGTTGCTTGGGTGTCTGCTTTGGAGGTCTCTGCTGCTTAGGCAGATTTTTATTTAGAGCCTCTGAGTATGTTTTTGTGTGTTTATGTGTTTGGTTTGTTGTCGTGGTAGGTCTATGTGAGACTGGAATTGTAGTGAGTGTGGTTTCCTTCTCCTCCTGACTGGTTATGCCAGTACTGAGTTGAGAGAGCTTAGCCTCCAGTTTGGCTATATGGTTGCATCTCTCACATGTGTTGGAATTTGTTGGGAGGAAGAGAGGGTTGTCTGTGTACATGAGGCAGTTGTAACATTGCCTCAAGATTCCCAGATTCACCAGCTGGACTGGAGAGGAGATTGACAACTGACCTTTGGACATGCTAGAATAGTACTAGGATTCCTTTATAATTGAAAAAAGGGCCAATGGGGAACAAGGTACTCAAGGGGAGTTTGCGAGGGTGTAGTGCTTTTAATTTTTTAGAGCTGACTTATATAATTGCTTTAGTGAGCAAGTGCCAGGTAACTTAAATGCAATGTGTTACAGGTAACTTAAATGCAAAAATGACAAACAGTAACTTTCTTTCAAGTGAAACAAGGAAATAAGTACAGTAAGCAATGCAGATATAACTAGGGATCCACAGAAGTGCTAAAAGGCCGCATTTTAGGTGGAATTAGCATTTCAGGGAAATAAACAAACAACAAGCATACAAACAAAGCTAGATTCAGCAGGCCTAGATCTAGTCTATGCTACAGCAAACAAGGTGTACCAATTTCAGTAAGAAACAGTTAGAATATGCAGGCACTATAAGCCTTTAACCAGAAATTCCCTGCTCAGAAGGGCAGAGTCCAGCCTGTCCTCCCACAAGAGTGCAGACCGCAATCCTTCTTAACGTAAAATAACTGGCCTGAAGCCCAAGTGCTTAAACCAGAACTAATACACTTTTAGAATAACAGACACTGAGCTCTCAATCGGCAGTTCCCAACTTAGAAGGATGGAAGCTACCTGTCCTGCCACCACAGTGCAGGCCACAAACCTTCCTAATGTAAAACAACTGGTCTGAAGCCCAAGTGCTTAATCCAAAAGACTTAGAAATAATAGCTACACTTTAATCAAGTTACTACCAGCAGTAATAAATACAACTGAATACTTTAAAGAATGCCTGGATTAGTGCTCAGGTTATACAAACAAATCTAGATTCAGCAGGCCTGGATCTAGTCTATGCTACAGCAAACAAGGTGTACCAATTTCAGTAAGAAGCAGTTCAAATATGCAGGCACTATAAGCCTTTAACCAGAAATTCCCAGCTCAGAAGGACAGAGTCCAGCCTCTCCTCCCACAAGAGTGCAGAACACGAACCCTCTTAATGTAAAATAACTGGCCTCAAGCCCAAGTGCTTAAACCAGAATTAATACACTTTTAGAATAACAGACACTGAGCCCTCAATCAGCAGTTCCCAACTTAGAAGGATGTAAGCTACCTGTTCTGCCACTACAGTGCAGACCACAAACCTTCTTAATGTAAAACTGGTCTGAAGCCCAGGTGCTTAAACTAAAAGGCTTAGAATGAGTTACACCAAGCAGTAATAAATACAATTGACTACTTTTAAGGTGACACAAAAGCAAAATAAAGTAGGAAAAAACACAAATACAGTAAAAGCAGATGCATTTTTTTTTTTTTTTTGTGGAAAGAGAGAAAGGAGTAGCAGAAACTAAGCTGATTGGCCTTCTCAAATGCTCTCCCTGTACTGGGTAGAATGAGGTAATGACACTAGACTGGGAGGAGGGTCCCAGATCAAATTTACACTAGGGGTGGGCAACTGCAAAGCCACCAACTATAAAAACACTATACCAACAGGGAGGGAGGGTGGCAAACAAACTGCAGAAATGTTACTCACAGCTGAAAAGCAGCAGTGAGCCTTTAAATGAAAGTTTTAAACAGCTAAAGGAGCCACTAGAAAAAAGAGTTTAACTGCAACAAGTTATCATAAACAAACAACCCAACAGATGCTTAATAAGAGTGGACAATTTCCAGTTAATACCTCACACACAGTGAAACTAGCTAGAAAAATACACAGTACACAAAGTGCTATAAACAACAATGAAAGAAAGAACAAAATAAACAAAAAACAGGATACTTAATGTTATATATTATAGCTCCAAGTTTGCTGAGTGTCCTTCCTTCGATTAGCTCACTGTAAAATGGCAGAACACTCACAACTGAGCTTCTTAGGTAACAGAAAGTTGAAACCTGAGACAGCTTTTAAGAAAGAAATCTCAAAAGAACCAATGAGGTGCTTAGTCTAAGCTGTAGTCCAGGAGACCTCAGTCAGCCAATGACCTTAAACAAATTCTCTCTCACTGAAATGCCTGATGGCTTTGTCTAAAACAAGATGTCCCTGAATTATGTGCTCAGACACACAGCCTCCACAAACACTAGGCCCAAATACAAGCCTGAATATGGAAATGCTACAAATATCCCCACTACTTAGAACAAACTGCAGAAATGTTACTCACAGCTGAAAAGCAGCAGTGAGCCTTTAAATGAAAGTTTTAAACAGCTAAAGGAGTCACTAGAAAAAAGAGTTTAACTGCAACAAGCTATCATAAACAAACAACCCAACAGATGCTTAATAAGACTGGACAATTTCCAGTTAATACCTCACACACAGTGAAACTAGCTAGAAAAAATACACAGTACACAAAGTGCTATAAACAACAATGAAATAAAGAACAAAATAAACAAAAAACAGGATACTTAATGTTATATATTATAGCTCCGAGTTTGCTGAGTGTCCTTCCTGTGATTAGCTCACTGTAAAAAAATGAAGATGCTTGGTTTGATAAGCTGGCTCACCGAGTGAGGATTTGCATGATTGTCTCTCAGACTGTTCCATTCCTGTGACTGTTCCATTCATTCTGCGCTGCCTTTGTTTCATTTATTGGTAATTATTCACATTTTGTCTCACATGCTATGAGAGTGGGACTGTAAATGTGTGCCGGAAAATCAATGCTTTTGAACTGGTGTATTGGAGAATCTTATATGCGAATTTTGTGGACAGCAAGAAAATCAAATCAGGCAGTACTTAAGGAACTCAATCCAGACTGTTCATCTGAAGGTCTGATAGTAAAACTAAAACTCAAATCATTGCCCACATAATAGAGCAGACATTGATGGTGGGAGAAATTAAAAGCAAAAGAAGGAGGAACAGCAGAGACTAAGGTGGGCAGACAGCATTACTGAAGTAATGAAAGTAAACTTGGAAGAGCTTAATGTAACAAAGAGCTGGAGTCAAGAAAACAAGAAATTGTGTTGTCTTTTTGACAATTAAACATCAACAAAAATGGTAGGCTTTTTTGTTTATTGCTTATCTTTTCATACTTTTAAACATGTTTGTGTTATTTAGCATTTGATTTAGAGTGGGCTTCACAGTCTAATATTAAATATTACTAATTACATAATCATATTTAAAAACCACCATGGAAAGTTTTGCTAAAGTTTGTATTAGCTTATTAATGTCTTGCATGAGAGCAAGACTGGGTTATGCATCTCATTGGCCTGGAGCTGAAAGATATGAGGGATTTGTTTATCTGGCACAGCAGCAGCACCTCATTTCTAGTTAACCTGGAAGTGGTATGAACAGGAGGAGGGCTTATGTCTGACACTGGGGCCTGGAACTGGAGCTCCATCAGCCCCCTTGTTAAACTAGCCCTGCTTGAGTGCAATTTCACACCTTTTGACACCTTTAGATATTCAGGCTGGGCAGCTTTTGCCTGAGCAAACTTACTGGAATGCAGTTTTGCAACAAACCTATAAAAAATGTAAAAGTTACAAATAAAAGTTAAAATACAAAAATTCTTCAGCACACACTACTTTTTAAAAAAGTGATACTAATATGTCTGTCAGACATAATGGTGATTGCTTATTGAACAAGTGATTATTTAATATGCAAATGTTATTATAAATGGCCCTACCAGTCTGATATAACATTATCAACTTAGATGGAGCCAAAAAAAAGCTGATGGTTTTGCTATTTTCTACAGAAGCACACTAGATATTATCCCTTTCCCCACACCCTGGCAACTTTCTCTAACTCAGAAATCGTACTAACCATACCAAAATTAAGCATTCCCAAGACAATCGTAATCACAGCTACACACATACATACCCCCTGGTAACAATGGTAAACACTGGAAGATATTCTCTGTTGGTCCTCCTCAAAACTCCCTCATGAAACCATAATATTGGGTAATGTTAATACAGTTTATCAAATTATACAATCTGAAAATCCAGCCAATAATATACTACTTACAAACGTTCACTGATTTATAACCACATCACCAAGATATATCAAAACGACAGCCAATCAACCCTTGATTAGATGCTAACATCCTCTCCAAACAAAATATAATCTCATGGAACTCTGTCAGAAAACCAAAGTGATCACTTACTGATCTACACCATAAGGTACCAAAGCAACAACCCCAAAACACATCATTGCAGCCTAATAAGAAAACTTACTACATTTCATGAGGTCACTTATTAATACATTACATCCCCTTAACTAGGAGTCACTAAAGAATCACCTCATAGATGATGCAGTTTCTAAGTTTAACAAAAATTCCTATGTGTTCTAAACACACTAGGACCCAACCCTGGTCCATGGCTACACTTAACAACTACATGACACAAAACAAAGAGACAAAGGATGGAAAATATGCATACAAATAAAATAATAAATAAATAAACAAATACATAAATAAAATAAACCAACACCTCCTTTGCTAACATACAGACAACTAAAAAAAAAAAAAAAAAACTAAAAAAAAACAACACCTTATCACCAACTGCTCAACCAATGAAAGTATACACACTAATAATCCAAAACTGATCTGGGTCTCAGTCAGTAAACATGTAAATCCTTGGACAAGCTACACAGCCAACACCAAACACCCAAAAAAAATGATACTATAGCTAACCAATTCAATACCCACTTCAGACTAAAAGTACACTAATTAACCAACCAGGTGACCAATCAAGGTTTTGAGGTCCCTACTCAATCAGATAACCTCCTCCAGTATTTCTCCTTCCAACTAGTTCCCACAACACTATCAAAAATACCTAAAACAATGAAAGGCTACTACAACTGCCCTTGACCATCTACCTGGTGAATATCTTAAAAATCAGCTGAGTCCATTGCATACCTAGTTTCAGTTCTGATATATTGATCCATATCTGAAAATAAAGTCCCCTTGCTTTGATGAAAAAAATAATTCATTATTCCACTGCACAAGGGTGGAATGAATATAGATCTTTCAAAGTGTAGGATGATTAAATTTTATCTCACCTATCAAAATTACTAGCAAAATGTATTCATGTGCAACTTTTCAACCCAACCTACCTTCCATTCTCATCTCATCACAGATATTCTTTTGCTGAATTTTCTTAATACTCTCAGTATGAACAGAAACACCAGAATACTTGTCTCCACCATTTTCCTAGACCTATCAAAATCCTTTGATGAGTCCCATCAGAAACTCTTACATAAACTCTCATCCTTAGGGCTCACCTGAATGGTTCATAGCTACCTCTCAAACAGAGCACAAACATTGAAATGTAAAAATGATTTCTTCACCTTCTTGCCAGTAAGTATTAGTGTCCTACAAGGACTATGCATCATACTTTCAACATATTCATCAATGACCTCTCCACTGCTACAAAACTGATATCCTAATTCAATATGCTGATGATTCACCTTTAATCTGCTCTGCCAAATCTCTCTCTCTCACCAAACTCCAAGACATTGCACAATAATCCTTATTGATTGAAGGTGTCAAAATTGCTGTGTGACCAGTAATACTGTCTGGCAAGGAAAAATGGACAGTGAAAGCAGAGCAGTTAAGGAAGCTAGAAGTGATGGAGGTGAAGTGTCTGAGATAGGTGGTAGGATGTGCAATGGGGACAAATAAGGAAATGTGAACAGTTGTAGAGAAGGTCAAAGTGAACGGATCCCAGTAGTTTGTCACATATGCACATAAGCAGAAAACAATCTGGTAAAGAAGATTTAGGAGAGACAGAAAGAAGTCCAAAGGGAATGAGGGTGCCCAGCAAAGAGATAGATGGATTGCATAAGAGAAGACCCGCAAGTTATATGAATATCACCCCAAAAGTACAAAAATAGCCTCAAGAGATATATCTACACATAAAAACATTAATTGTAACAAAAAATATTCTTTATCCACTGAAGGTCATTTACCTTATCAATCAACATTCTAGAGCCACATACATAAGATCTAAGGTTACAAACATATGGCAAAGTATTTAATTCATTACTTTCCCAACTTGGTCCCAATAAACACCACAACCATTAATAACAGGCCTACCAGGAGGTGGCAAACCATTTTATGTGTTTTAGGAAGAAATAAAATACTGGTGTTCTTGGCTTAACAAAGATCAAATAATTAAGGCTTTTGTGTTTAAAATAGCCCAAAGCAGCATGCCTATGGATAAGACATTTAAATTCACAATGAGCATGTGCATAGTCCTCAACACTGATTTTTAAATATATTAATCTGGCAGATAAATGTTCATTGCACATTCTATTGGTCATTAGTTTGAGGCTTAACTATTAGAAATTTGTCCTGTGTCAGTTCTTTGACAGCATTCCATTCCATTATGTGTCAAATTAAAACATTTTATAATAACAAAAATGTATATAAAGAAAATTAATTTCCATTTCAATACATTCTGAAAATTTATTAATAACTTTTTTAAATGGTATAAAATCTATTGGAAGCCTTAAAACCTAATTATTCAAATTATAATCATCTTGACAAGTATAAAACTAGTTTTCAGAAAAATTGATTTTACTGCAAGTAATACAGTCAGAAACATTATATAGAATATTGTTACTGAATCAAGCTTAAGAATGCTTTGAATTACTGTATAAAAGAAATATTTCAATTGTTTTAAATGTTGTGGCATTAAGATGACATTATAATGAACAATTTTAATGCAATTCAAAAATGAAGCAGCTCTGTTTCCTTGAACATGGTATTGTAATCTCTAAGAACTTTTTATTGAATTTTTAGGTATTTGTCTTAAAATTTTTCTGTGAAAACTTCATTACATCATATCAAACCATTTTCAAAAGGTTATCATTGTGGCACAGAAGACCCTGTGTGCTGCTCATACAACCTGAGACCAATTAGAGGCCTGGGTATCAGACCGATTAGTATCCTGGATACCAAACTGATTAGTGGCCTGGGTATCAGAGTAGTCAGCTGGGGATGATGGGGTAAGCAGTTAATGTGAAGGTAAATGAATCAAAATGCAACAGAATGGGCTTATATATGCATGACTGGCAAGATGTATACAAAAAGTATCTACTAAATGACCATAGAAAGATGCATGGGCAAGTTAGATGAGTTATATTGTGGGATCTTTATAGATAAGAAACTCATGAAGGATAGAGAAACACAGGAAACCAATTCACTCACCAGGGACTGTCTAGAATGACAATCCTTCCTTCCTTTGCTTCATGTTCAGTCCAAGACTCTGCTCATACATGAATAAATGCCACAGTGAAAATTGAAACAAGAATGGGTGTCCTACCACAGCATGATATAGGGTACAGTGGCCAGGTGCAATGGGAATGCTGTGGCAACAGTGTAAAAAGAACTAGCATAATGATCTGCAGGAGCACAGAAATAATCATTGGAAAATTTGGGGAGATAATTGCCCGGATTCTCACAAGCTTGCACGGTGTGCATGATTAGTGTAAGAGGAAATTTTGTCAATATGGCGGCCGAGCGATCCACGTACATGCTCGTTTGACGTGCGCGAGCGCTCTAGCACTAGTGCTGCATGTTCCCACTCCCTGTATGCAAATTACCCCATTTGCAGGTGAAAAACATGCAAATGAGGTAAATCTGCCATACAGGAAGCAGGAATCAGGGTGTGCAGGACTAGCATAATATGCAGAAATGTACTCGGTTAGTAACCGAGTATGGTATTGCAAAATCCAAAACAAGGACATGACAGCCCCAAATAAAGGCTGTATATCATTGAGGAAGCATGCCAATGGCCAAGTAGAAGGCCATTGGCATTGCAAACAATGCAAAACATACAAAATGCAACTTTTATTATATGTCCGGCGATCACGGCCATTGAAGCATAGGGCATTTGCGCGCAAACGGGATCAGTGGGGAAGTAAGAAAATAAACCTAAAAAAAGCAGTCTAACTAAAATCAGTATTTTGCCATGCAAGTCAATGGCAGGCAAAAGACAACCTGGCCAGTGAATAGTGGTTGCTAAGGGGGTAGGCACAGTGTGACACATGTAACTATGCATTAGCAGGCAATCCTATGCAAATGGGAGAAAGGATAGTGAATCCTGGTTTTCCCCAGCATGTGAGGCAGGTCCCAACAGTGTAAGAGTATGAATAGCTGAGTGCAAGACTAGGAGGTAGGTGACATCATGGGTGGGTGTGTGAGGCATACTGTCAGAGGATTGGAGCCCTGTTGCTTGGGGTTGCAACCAGCTTAGCACAGTGAAGCTAGGGGGTGTGTCTAAACCTGCCCAGCACGTATGACAAAGTGTAAGCAGATGCGCTCGCCACACAACGGGATCTACAGGAATATAAAGGAAGTGAAACCAGGAAATAGCAGCAGTGTGCACATTCGAGTACACCGATTACCCAGCGCACCCCCAGGCTGAAACAGAAGGGTAATGGGAAGGGAAATCAGCAGTAGAAAGTTAATCAAGGGATACTAGGTTCGCTGCCAGGTGAAACATATCAATATCATCCAATTACACAGACAGCAGACTAGCCCAGCCCAGAACGCCACTATAAACTATGCAAACACCTACTCCTCTGGTTTTTCCCACACCTTACACCACCAGTGTTAACAAGCAGGGAACTTTTAACACTCACAACAGCAAAATTTTAGGGGCTGCAATATCTATCATACAACTTGTGGAAGAGGCTGAGTGTAGTGAGGATATGAATGCTGCCAACCAACCCACAGTGAGGAGACGGAGAAGAGTGTACAGATCCAGGGTAACCTACCAAGAGCTACATGAGCTGGAGATAGTGGAGCACTATAGGGTGGACAGGGACCGCCTACAGCAAATTGTTGAGCTGTGCCGGCCACGCCTGACACACAGAACTAACAGAGGGGAACCCATCTCAGTGGAAATGAAGGTATGTGTAAGCCTAAGAATACTAGCTACAGGTACCTTCCAAAGGCCAAATGGGGATATGATGGGGATCTCACAGGCATCAGCATCCAGGGTACTCCACCAGTTCCTGGATGCCATGGCAGCACATGTCGGTGAGCACGTATATTTCCCCCTCACCCATGAGGCGTTGGCCAGCAATATGCATGTCTTCCACCAAATAGCAGAATACCCTGAGGTAGTGGATGCAATAGACTGTATGCACATATGCATCAAAGCACCACCCAGTGAGCAGGTTAGGGTCTATCTCAACCACAAGGGCTTCCCCTCCATCAACTGCCAGGTCATGTGCGATGCCTAGGGCATAAAACTGAACATGTGTGCTGGCTGCCATAGAAGTTATCATGATTCCCACATCTGGCATCTGATGCAGCTGTACCAGAAATTTGCCAATGGGGACATCCCACACAGTCAACTAGTGGGGGATGCCGGATTCGCACTGGAGCCGTGGCTGATGACACCCATCAGAAATACACACACACCCGAACAAGAACTCCATAATGAGGCACACGCACAAACAAGAATCATAAAGAGCATGTATTTGGGATGCTCAAGTCATGGTTTCGGTGCCTGGACACATCCAGTGGAACCTTTCAGTGCTAATCAGCTATATGTACCAAAATCGTCCTTGTATGTGCCATGCTACACAATATGATCATGTGGAAACAGCTGCAGCAGGAGCAGCAAGGGGCAGGGCCACATAGCCCACCACCAATGCCAAGGCCTGCACAGGCACAGAGTGACTCTGAGGAGGAACAACCTGTGCCTGTCCCAGTAGGCAGAAGGAGGTATGCCCAGTATGCCCTGGCCCTGGCAAAGAGGCAATGCATAGCACATATTCTGACATGGGAGGAACTTAGGGAATAGCATCTTTCTCTGACTCAAACATACAGTAAAAGGGATGCCAAACATTACACTTCCTATGCCTAACCATGTGTAGGCAGTGTACTATGTGCATCCGACATAGGCAGCCCTGCAGCACTACTCTCAATACTGGGGCACCCACAGGATAAGGGACTCACACATGCCAGTCAGGAGGGGGGGGTCACATACCCAACAACCATCACAGATAGCAGGACAGGTGTAGACAAATACAAACAAATGCCGTACTATGCCCTCTGAATGAGGGGTATGGGTAACCACTCCCCCAGACCTACACGGACAGACTACAGCTGGCCAGGTAGTGGGATGTCAGTTGTGACAGCTAGGAAGTCAGAAACTAATGTATATGTAATCAAAAGATAAGAATGGTAGTACACTGGTATGGCTTAGCCAGCAAGATAGGTAAGACTACTGACTGAAATGGACTACAGGACATACCTGTACAGTCCTAGCAAATGTGCACAACTGTCAGGTGTGCCCCCCCACCCTACATAGAAATATAGTAACATTCAGGTGCGCCCCTCAATCCTGTGTAGAAACATAGAAATAGTTAGGTGTTCCCCCAGCTATGCAGACATGTTGCAACAGTCAATGCCAAATGATTGGTGGATACCCTGCAGACACAGCATGCTACCTGTCGGTGTACAACATAAAGGTCAGCAGTGCAGTGCAAACCACCAGACATGATATACATATGCAAAACAGACGGCCTTACTGGGCATGCTCACATACTTAGAAATGAAGGCAATGTCAGTCACCAACATACTGAAAGGTCATACTGGGCATGCTCTCACACTTAAACATATGAAGGCCATGCATGCAAACACCAGTGGACCGGACACATCCAGTGATTGCAATTGTTTGTGCAGACACATGTCAGTATGCACCACTCATGGCTTGCACACACAGTGTATAGGAATACAGACATATATGTAAGGACAACACACCATAATTAGCCAAAGGTAGATGGATATAAATGTGTGAAAGAGGGTGACCATGACAAGGAGCCATCCACGCCTGTCCCACCCAGCACACAGCCAAAGGGCCCCAAACACATCAGGTGCAGATGTCACACACTGCAGTTACTAGCGAAAGCACCTGTCAGCACCACAGACTATGTGGTCCACGTGCCAGCTGTGCAGCATGGCTGTACAAGGACGTAGTCATCTAGTAGTCCTATACACATACCTGTGACATATGACCCCATGTGTGGCCGCTTGTGGTGTGTCACCCCTGCATGAATGGTTTATGGGCCATGCACACACCGCCCACCCCATAGTGCTACCCTGACAAGCCTGCTGAGGTTATCCAATATGAAATACACCTTTGGGAGAGTTGTAGCCCAGTAATCTCCATGGCACTTCCCATAACTGCGTACTGCTGTAGTGTGATAAATTAGTTAGGTAGGAGTTCTGACCCCAGACATGGTGAGTGTGTGTCAGTGTTTGTGTGTGTGTCTGCCTCTCACTGACTGTGTAGAGAACAATGCCTTTTAGGCTACTCACACCCCTTACTATTCACATATCCACCTTTGCCAAGGCTGCTGTCACCCACCTAAAAATACTCCCTGGGAAGGCTGTAGCACATGCTGTAACTGTGTACTGCTGTAGTGTGATAATGTAGTTAAGTAGGAGGTCAAACCCCGGATGTGGCAACTGTGCGTGTGTAAGTCTGTGTGTGCATATGTGTGCGTGTCTGTCTGTCACTGACTGTGTAGAGAGCTATGCCTTTTAGGCCACTCACACCCCTTACAATTCACATACCCAACTTTGGCAAGGCTGCTGATGTCACCCACTTAGAAATACACCTCTGGGAAGGCTGTAGCCCAGTAATCTCTGTAGCACATCCTGTAACTGCATACTGCTGTAGTGTGATAAACTAGTTAGGTAGGAGTTCCAACCCCAAACTTGACAACTGTGTGTGTGAGTGTGTATTTGTGTTTGTGTGCATGTCTGACTGTGTAGAGAGCAATGCTTTTTAGGCTACTCACACCCCTTACAATTCAAATACCCACATTTGGCAAGGCTGCTGATGTCACGCACCTTGAAATACACCTTTGGGACAATTGTAGTTTGGTAATCTCTGTAGCATGTCCTGTAACAGCATATGGCCATAGTGTGATTAAGGAGTTAGTAGGGAGTTCTAACCCCTAACCTGACAAGTGTGTGTGTGTGTGTGTGTGTGTGTGTGTGTGTGTGTGTGTGTGTGTGTGTGTGTGTGTGTGTGTGTGTGTGTGTGTGTGTGTGTATGCGTGCATGTCTGACTGTGTAGGGAGCAATGCTTTTAGGGTACTCACACCCCTTACATTTCACATGCCCAACTTTGGAAAGGCTGCTGATGTCACCCACCTACAAATACACCCCTGGGAAGTCTGTAGCCCAGTAAACTCCATAGCACATCCTGTAACTGCGTACCACTGTAGTGTGATAAACTAATTAGGTAGGAGTGCTAACCCCAAAACTGGCAGCTGTGTGTGTGTCGGTGTTTGTGTGCATGTCTGACTGTGTAGAGAGCAATGCTTTTAGGCTACTCACACCCCTTACAATTCAAATACCCAACTTTGGCAAGGCTGCTGATGCCATGCACCTTGAAATACACCTCTGGGACGATTGTAGGCCAGTAATCTCCATAGCACATCCCATAACAGCATATGGCCAAAGTGTGATTAAGGAGTTAGTTGGGAGTTCTAACCCTAGACCTGCCAACTGTGTGTGGATGCATGCATGTCTGACTGTGTGGAGAGCAATGCTTTTAGGATACTCACACCCCTTACATTTCATATACCCACCTTTGGCAAGGCTGCCGATGTCACACACATATAAATACACCTCTGGAAAGGTTGTAGACCAGTAATCACCAGAGCACATCCTGTAACTGCATACTGCTGTATTGTGAATTAGAACCATGGTAGGGTTCCATCCCCACACATGGCAGTTCTTGATGTATTGTGTGTGTCACTGTCTGTGTAAGGATCAATGCATTTTAGGCTAGTCTCTCACAGTCATTTCAAATGCCCTACTTTGGCAAACATGCTGATGTCAGTCATTGTGAAATACACTTTTGGGGAAGGACTACTCCAGTAATATCCATGGCGTGTACTATAACTGCATAGTGCTGTAGTGTAATACACTAGTTAGGTAGGAGTTCTACTCCCAAACATGACAGGTGTGTGTGTGTGTGTGTGTGTGTGTGTGTGTGTGTGTGTGTGTGTGTGTGTGTGTGATTGCAACCCATAACTTGTGTAGAGGTGGCTGTGACTGTGTGACACCTGTGGCCAATGTGGAGCAGGTTTTGCATATTTCTTATATGGTGGCCATACTATATATTACAATGTCCACCATACAGGGATAACACATGTGATATGGCTGAGGCTGGGGTGCAAAGCCATACCCAGACATGTGACATCAAGGCCAGGCAATTACAGTTAGCAACCCCAGAATTACCCAGAGCACACTCTTAACCCATGTGTCATACACAGACACATGCCTAGGTAACAGCCAATATGTGGGTAGTACACTGCATATTGGCCACTGATAGTAACTATGGAGTGACAGCAGTGGGTCACAGAAGGCATGTCACCCTATCCATCTGTCCAATATGCACATACATGCAGACAGTACACCTCCCCCATGTTCCCCAATGGACATCTGCACCACCTGTGGTGCCATCACATGTGACCCGCAATGGACATACCATGCCTGACAACATGCCCATATGGACAGATGCCACTGAAACCAGGGAATGCTGATAGCATGCACTCAATGTAGGTGCAGGGTAAAGCTGCTGGCCCTTACCAGTTCCCACCACAGGTGGGCAGGACTGGCACATCTGATGATAATCTGTGTTCACAACATGGGCCAGACACCCCAGGTACAGTTCCACATGTCACTGTACATGCTTGTGGGAGGTGTGCACATCCCAGATGCCATCCATGTCATGGATGAAGGAACACAGACATGGCAAGTGATGCACAGCATTGGCCACGCACAATAGTCACCCAGGTGACCAGATGGGGGATAGAATACCCGCCTGTGTGGACAAATGAAGACACTACATCACTGAGCCACAATGCAGACCATTGTCATGTGGCCTGATGCCAAGGTACACCCATTGCCTAGCCTTGGACAGCCATCTGGCGCAGTTAAGCACCACACACCTGTGCAGACATGCACCCATGCATGTCAGTACTGGCAACCCATGTGTTTGTGTGCGTTTGCTGCAGATGTTCACATCCACACTTCCTACAACCCCCATGTGCAAACAGCAGCATGCTGTCTGATGTCAGACACCTTCCCATACCCTTCACCCATACAGCCCCTGTATGACCTGTGTGGTGCATGGGATACCTGAACAGTGATGTAATGTGGCAATCCCACAACCGATGAGTTGTACATCTGGCCCTGCCACATGTGTCAATGCATGTGTGTCCTTGTGAGAGTGTGACCATGTTGACGCTGGCACCTGTTCATGCCAACAGGCACGTGTATGTCACCTACCATACAGCTACTGTATCCCTGTTGCAGATGTCACTCACCACCACATATATGTTCTGAGTGCTCCACAACAGGTAACCCATGTGGTGCATCCAATAATTTCATCAAACTGTGCTAGCACTACATAGTTGTCAGGGGTTGTTACCCTGTGCTGGTAGGTGTGTGACACAAACATGCTTCAGTTTTACCCTCCTACCCCTCGCTGACATGTATTTGCCTCTGTCTGTGTCCCCCACCCCCTCTCAGTGGACGTGGAGACCTACACCTGTTTTGTTTAGGCAGCAGCATGTGTAATGTAAGTGATGCTCATGATCAGCTGATTGCCTCTGCAGGAATCACAGCCCTCCCCTACCCGATTGCATGTGAAACAGCTGTGGTAACATTCCCATAGCCATTTGTATGGAAACACACTCTAATACCTAGGAACATCATGGTGGTCGTGGCCCTTTTCATCCACTGTGAGCAGGAACTAGATCTGTCGTGTGGCAAACAGCATCTCAGATGGATTGTGGTGACCTCTAACAACATACACTGTGGAAACAGTGCAACAAACAGGAGGGGTGTGTGCCTGACCTGACTACAGACTGTAAGTGCTACTATACTGCATTTGGAGTAATATTGCTTTAACAGTGTTTGTGTGGATATGGCTGTTGTACATGTCTCAATACCTGCCATGTCAGTTCCATGTTTATGGGGAATCCCCATCTGCAGGGTCATCTGCAGCCTGGGCAGTATTGTGCCCATGGTTGCATGTGTCACCCATGAAGCATCTAGCTGTTGACTGCAGAAGGTAGTGTGAGGATTGCAGTCAGTAGATGGAGAAAGCCGTGATAGTCACAGACGTTATATCTCTCAAAGGACATATGTTGCAACAACCCTGTAACAACAGTAAATGTATGTGGTTATTACAGCAACATGTCAATATTGGCCCTTTGTATGTGCTTCCAGCCACACCTCTGTCAAACTTTGTACATATGTCGTGCATGAAGTGGTGTATATGTGCTGTACACCATAATTTGTGGCATCATATCTGAGAACAAGCCACTGATATATCCGACTGCTACACATGCTATGTACAGTAGGGGTTACATTACATGACATTACCTGCACATTCTGTGGATGTTCGTACATTACTGAGGTCTGTGTACCTATGGTGAATGTCGACAGTGTGTATGGTGTTGAAATATACCTTAGCCTGTGTACAGACTATGGTAGATGACATTGTTCTTGTTCCCCTACTATCAGATGTTAGATCCTGCCCCACTGTATGGTACTGTAGTGGCATACATGTTTGTAGGGCCATAAACACACATGTCCCATATCACAGACTGCCACAAGACCAAACTGTGTAGCAGGCCAGTATATGTAGGGTCAGTCTGTGAGTGGCACAAATAAGGATGGTGTAGAATACATAGTCCATATACTGTAATACCATGCTAGCTAACCATATGTGGCTGTGGCTATGTTCACACTGGTTGTGGATATGCACTTTCACACAGGTGTATCATACCCTGTGCTGTGACATGCCTGTTGAGCCTGCTTTATATGCAGGTACATGTGTATTTCCCCTTAGGAGATGTAGGCCAGTGATAAGCCAGTCTGCCTGCAGCCTGCACAGTGCATTGTGAAATGCCTAGCAGCTGAGTGTACTTACCCAGTGGGATGTCATGTGCAGATACTAGCCAGATGTCCTGCTGCCAGCACTCCCTTAACAGTCATGTATGTCAGACAGGGCAGTGGGATGCAGTGCAGATGTATGTCAATACCTATTGGGTGGTATGTGGCCATGGCACCCCTGTACCAGCGGTCATACTGTGTCAGGCCAGGCAGGGGTGGGTTAATGCATGACCTATGGTGGACATCATATACTGGTCGTTATGTGTTATACCCATCTACATGGCCGTCTACATCCATTTTGTCAGGCATGGTGCACATTTGTAGCATTAAAGGCTTATGTGTATACCTCTGGACTGTACAGACTGTGTCAGACCCTCCACATATATCAAACCAAACGAACCAGCACTCCAGGCAGGAAAAATACTTTCAAATAACCATTTTTATTAGGTAGCCAAAAAACTACCTAAACACACTGTAACATATAAACCGGTTTCGGCATAAAAAGCCTTTATCAATGTAAATACTGCTTTACTTTATATAAATAATTTCAACCAACTCCCCATTTTGAGACCATTTATATACCTATTTCTAAATTGGTATTGTCCAGCCATTGGTTAACAACCATTAGTCCCTCAAACCTGGTTTAAAGGCACAATTCAACATAAATAAAAACAAGAACCAAAGAACACATATGGACTGACCGAATGTCACAAATAATTCATCCAAAAGAACAAATATTGATTACTTGAAAATATACTTACAATAAACTGTCAGTACATGTCAATCCATATACTAATCTAGTTTTGTAGAACTTATACCTCATAACTACTGTTGGATGTATACATATTATCTATAGTGCGTATATTTATTTACACACCATTATAAAACTATGGACCAAAAGTATCATCGTGTACCTCATATTCATTTAACCCAGGTTTAAAAAATGCCCCCAGTTTGGTGATCCATTTGCTTTCCATATTATTCAATCTTGTGTGCCATCCCATTTTGAAATTCCTTGGTGACTGAATTTTATCAATAATGACAAACTTAAAGCATGCTTCCTTGTGCTGTTTGCTATGTTTATATAAGGCACTGGTAACTCGTCTATTCCTAATGGCACTTAGATGTTCACTAATTCTAATTCTTATCGGTCGGGAGGTCTGTCCAACATAAAATGCCGAACAGTGACAAAAGGCTAAATAAATAACCCAATCAGAACTGCAATTGCCAAAGATGTTAATATCATAAACCTTAGGGGTATTTTTACTACTGAATTCTTTAGTTTTGTTAATGTGTTGACAAGCCCCACAATGTCCACAAGGATAACATCCCACAAGAGGCTATCCAGAAAGTGTTGTCTGTATAACTGAGGGTGGATTAAATCTCTTATAGTGTGTTAACTGAGATTGAATAGACCTCCCCCTCTGATAAGAAAAAGCACATTTGTCTGGGAGAACCCTATCTAAAATGGGATTGGATTTTAAAATATCCCAGTGTGTACTAATAATGTCCCTAAAATGAGATGTGTTACTCCCATAGGTGGTCACCAATCTAATTGGTTGTTGATCCTTGTTATGGTCAATTGCCAATGAATGGTTATATTGCAATAATTCAGTTCTAGTTTTCTGTCCCGCTAGTTCAACAGTCCTATTAAGATGTTGCATATTGTATCCCCTGGCTCTAAATCTTGATTTCAAGTCCTCTGTGTGTATAGAATATTCCCTTTCTGATGAACAAATCCTTTTAAGTCACCAAAATTGTGATTTTGGAATATTTCTGATAATGTGGCGGGGATGAGAGCTGGTCGCATGCAATAAAGTGTTATATTGAGGAAATTTCCTATGAATAGTTGTGCCCAAAGTGTGATCAGGTAATATTTGCACCACTACATCCAAAAACACCATTTCCTGATAACCAGTATTTACTGTGAAATGTATGTCATAGGGATTGTTATTAAGATAAACCACAAAACTGGATAGCTCTTCCATCTCACCCCGCCACACCAACCAGCAGTCGTCAAGAAATCCGCGCCAAATATCCAAATTCTCCATATAAATGTTGTTGCCTGCATCATATATAAATTGTAGTTCGAAAAAACCCATAAACAAATCTGCATATATGGGGGCAAAAGATGCCCCATAGCTGTACCTTTGATTTGCCAATATGGGTTCCCCTCAAAATAAAAGATGTTTTTTTGTAGGACCATTTCAGTTAATCTGGTCAAAAAAACATTGAACTCTGGAGTGTATAAATTGGCCTTATCCAACCAATAGGAGACTGCCTTAACCCCTGCTTTATGGGGTATGCTGGTATATAGGGATGAAACATCCATAGTACATAATAACCAACCTTCTTCCAATTGTGAGTCATTAACTATATTTAGGAACTCAGTAGTGTCCTTGAGCCGTGATCTAACCTGACTAAGCAGGGGCTTAAGATACTCTGTAAGAAAGGCTGATATTGGTTCCGTTAAAGATCCCTGGCCCGAAACAATTGGGCGACCTGGGGGATTGTTTAAATCCTTATGTATTTTGGGAATCAAGTATAAATATTGTGGCATGGGCTCCTTGACTTTCAATTGCCTAGCAATTTGTGATGAAATTATGCCCCCCTCCACAGCCTGATCCAAAAAAGCATCAATTTCTGTTTTAAATTTAGTGGTTGGGTCAATGGCCATATGTACATAAAACTGTGATTGGGATAGTTGTTTGCATGCTTCCTCCCTATATTTCAAATAATCCATCACAACTATGCCACCACCCTTATCCGCTGCACTAATAACTATATCCTTGTTGGATTGCAGTTGTGAAAGGGCAATTCTTTCCTGTTGATTAAGGTTACTACAAGATGTTATGGCTTGATTAGAAAAGTGTAAATCCTTCATAACACATTTCTTAAAAATAGCCACATGTTTATCCATAGGAGGTATGAAATTAGATTTACCAAAATGGAAACCAATAGATCTTTGAGAATCTGTTGTATCTGAAAAAAATGCCTTTAGGTTAAGTATTCTGCAAAAGTTGTTAATGTCCTCTATTAATAAATGCTCAGGGACAGGAGATGTGGGTACGAAATTAAGTCCTTTATTCAACACTTTGTATTGTGCCTCCATGAGTGCATATGAAGAAATATTTAAAACATTATTTACTGTGCTATCATTTGTTTCAAAAGAACCTGAAGATTGGTCGGACCTGTATTTGGCCTTATGTTTCCTTCCTGCCCTACGTTTATGGTGCCTAAAGGGATAGACTGTTTCCTTTTAGCAACCGGGGACACTTGGCAAGAGGAAGTTTCAAAATCTGTTGTGGATGAATAATCATCATCCGATGTAACACTATGCATGGGTTCATTTCTTTTTAATATAGATCTTGGTCTCTTTTTACTCTTTTGTGTTTTGTTTGCACCTTCATTAAACCTAACATTCTTTTGTGTTGCAAATGGCCTGCCCTTCCCATAATCGGTTACATCCTTTTGAAATTTATTCACATATATATTGGCCAACAGCTCTGCTGCAGTCCACAGCGGCATTACGTGCTAGCAGCGGTACTGTATAATGATGTCCTTTGGATGTCTTTCAGTAACCAATGGCACACATGTTATAAGCAGATGCGATCTCCCACACTCACCATGTCTTTGAAGACAATCCCAATGACAGTAGCAATAGTCTACTAGTATACCTGCTATACATACCTGATATCCACTGCAACTACGACATTGGGAACATACGGGCTGGGGTTAGCCTATACTTCATGTCCAGGACATATGGTGGGAATATATGTACATGTAATTATCCAGATAGCCAGATATACATGATTACACATGTGTACTATACCCAAGTAACACTGTCATGGCAACCACCTGCTATAGATCCCCACATCATCTGTGCATGGTCCCATTACATCTCCTGTGTGATGGACATCCATCCTGTGTGTTGGCAGCAGTGCTACAGACAGCATACCCCTTACAGGAGAACCAGCACACTTAGGGCAGCCACATATTTTTAGGGGGATCAGGAACTACAGACAGACTGCAAGTAGAGTTGTGTTATGCTTTGTATAGTGCTGGTGTTACAGGGTATGGGTATACATACTATTTTGCCGTGGAATGCAGTCCATCTGCATAGCATACATTTGTGGGCCTATCCTCATGCTGGCCAGAGCTATGCCTATCATGTCTTGTCTGTCCACCACACAGGTCTTGTGTCAGATATTACTCTAGCAGTGTGTGTGTTGCGTGTTATCAGTACATGGCTACATCCATGACAGTCTCTACCCTCAATTCCCTGACTAAGGGTATGTTACAGACTATCCTGTAACACCAGCATCTTGCATAGTCTATGGCAACATTTGTCCACATATGTGCCTGTATTCCAGCCTCTGTCTGTCACCTACATACTAAACTTTGCACATATGTCATGATGTCGGTGGTTGATCCATAGTGGGCTGGGAGTATAACACACTGCCAGTGCTGCTGTCAGTCCACTGCTGTTGTAACCCCCCACACATACAGTGGGGCTAGGGCCATATATGTGTGGTCGTCACCTACACAATACATGTGTGCCCTTATGCACTTCAGAGCCCAGTGTATGTAACAGTGGTATATGGCCCTGTATTATTGAGTCTAGGGGGTGCACCATAAATGACCTAGGCTGCTACAAAATGTGGGAGTATCAGGGCTGAGCTGCCTTAAGGTATCTTGATGTACAGTACCATGTACTTCACCTATATATACATCACAGACATGGTTCTGGGTAATGCAGGACTACTGCCCCATGCCATACAAACTGTTCTGTTTGTTGGTGTGCTATTGATGGTGTCAGTTATGCCATGTAATGTAGCAGTTATAACTCATGTGGTCATATGACATCTATACCACCTACTGAGTTTGTACAGTGTGTAGATAAAGGCTGCTGAACTACAGACCTGCATTACATGTTGTTGATTGTTAGGTATCCTGTGGTCCAGTGTGTCTTTCCTGTTGTACAATGTGAATGGCTTGGCCTGGACAGCAACAGCTGTGAACCTTTCCAGACTACTGTATTACTGTAACTGGTCCACAGTAGCATCACTCCGTTGATATAGTTGTCAGTGTCTGAACAGCTATATGGCATGGCATTTAGAACTGTAATAGTACACAATTAAAGGTTTCCATGTCTGCAAACCTGTGGGTGGTGCTTTACCTGTGATCTCTCTGAGGGTGTATGTTACAAGCAATAATTGTCATTTGTATGAGTGGCAAATACAGTGTTCAGTCATTCAGAGTCAACTGTAGGCATAGTGGCTGTTCCATATTGTGTGCACCTTCCACGTATGTATCTTACTGTACATATAACTGCGTGTGTATGTGTAGTCAAATGTATATGTGTATGTATATATATATATATATATATATATATATATATATATATATATATATATATAGATATATGGATATATATATATATCTATATAAATATGTGTACCTGTATCAGCATATCTGTGTCTGTGTATCTGTATCCTGAGAATATTGATAGCTTCCATATAATACATTACCCATGGGAGCCAGACTGTACTGCATAATATATTACCTATACCAGCCTGACATCATACAGGTGGGATGTAGTACAGGTAACATCATGTGCCATGTTGTCACAAGCCCTGGTTATGGGCTCTCCAACACTTGGTAGTGTATTGCAGAGCAGACGTGTTTGGCTGGGGGGTGCCTATTTGTTCAACTCGTATAGTGTGTGGTGCCTCTCAACCCCATTAACGTAACATGTAGCCTGTTACACTCCTCTCCTTAACAGCTACATGTGCCTTGCAATATCAGCACCACAGTGTTGTACCAATGGGTCAGTAGGCATGAGAATTCCATTGAGGTCTGCCACGTGTGTGTATGTGTGCATGTCTGCATACTGGTAGGGTACACCATTCCGAGGCCACATACTCTTATTACAATACACATTGCCACACAGTAGTACAGATATTGTTGTTGACACCCATAGGTGTAGCAATGCAATGCAACATCCTACTATGCCTGTGGCATGTGCATCACTTGCATATCCCTGTGGTACCACTGTTGTGATATGCAATGAGTTGTTTTGGTGTCGTGGCCAATGTGTGATAGTGGGTATGTCAGAGTATCAAGATGGGTTCCAGTGTGTACAACATCCAGTGGGAGATGTGGGTGCTGTGTACACTGTCTTTACACCATGGTACACCTGGTATATGGCCCACGTACCACTCTCTGGTGGCCACTGTCACCATCACCCATATAGGCAACAGATAACAGGATACAGTTACACATGTGCTGTGTGCAGCCTACCTGTAACACATTGGACACATGGACTAGTTAGTTAGCAACAATACAACCAAGTCTCTAAGATGTGTGTCTACCTGTTATGTGTCAGTCAATGTGTATATGATGGTATGACACACTATGTATTCTCCATATACAAACATTACATCCCCCATTACCATATTGTACATGTCTGTGGATGGTCTGCATGTAACATGTGACTTTGTACACACCTCACCCTACAGATGGTGTCATGTGTGCAATGACAGCCACACAGTTCATACCACACATTTTAAATTTATTTTGCTATGCCCTTTTTCGAGGTTAGTATACTGTGCCTCTGTCTAACAGTGACACAGAAGTGATACCCGGGGTAAACCTACGATCTCCCATCCACTCATCAAGATTCCTCTTGAAGAGAGTCAATGAGGGACTCTGCCTAACCTGGACTGGGATTTTATTCCAGAGTGAAGGGAGCCTCTGGGTTATGAATCTGTCCCTCCAGCATGTCATATTTATTTCAGTGCTGAGGTTCAAGTCTCTCGAGCGCGTAGCTCGATGGGATTTGGATTTTCTGAGGTGCAGCATGTCCATTAATTCCGGGTTGGACATGGCTTTATACATCAGGCACAGATCGCCTCTGAACAGGTAGTATGCCACTGAGTAGAGCTGGAGTTTCTTTAACCGGGCAGCATATGGCATCTGTTTGAGCCCTTTGATCCTCTTGGTGAGGTACTTTTGGGGTCTTTCCAGTTGCTGCAGGTGTCTGGTAAGGTACATCCCAAAAGGGGCATTGTACTCAATTATGGGCCTGATGAGGGATGAGTAAAGAGGCACGATGACGTCCCCTGATCTAGATGTGAATCCCTTCATGATTAGGTGGGCTATATAAAATGTTTTTCTAACCACTTTGGCCACGTGGTTGTCAAATGAGAGATTGCTATCAACTTGGGTCCCCAGGTCCCTAATCACTTCTTCTGTACTTAATGGATTACCACCTATGTGGTAATTTGTGGGCACTTTGTTTTGCCAAAGGGATGACTATACACTTTTGGCATTTAGCTTGAGGCCATGGCTCTGGCACCAGTTGTCTGTTTCTATGAGGCCCTTTTGGAGGATGCTTGTGTTGGCTGAAGAGTCGATTATGGTGCCCAGTTTGCAGTCATCTGCAAACTTGGTCAGCCACAGTCCTTCCGTGTTGGCCTGTACCTCTGAGAAATATATACCGAACAAGAGAGGTCCCAGGACTGAGCCTTGTGGGACACCACTTGTAACTGGTTTGGAGTCTGACATGGCTCCAGCAATTCTAACCATGTGGGTTCTGTCCTTGAGCCAATTTGCAATCCATCTAGTGACATAGGGGTTTATATTTAAGCTGGTGAACTTATCTATAATGCCCGAGTGGGGTATTGTATCGAAGGCTTTTGCAAGGTCCAGGTAGGCTGTGTGGACCACCTTCCCCTCGTCAATGGCCTTGGTGACTGTTTCAAAGAAATCAACCAGGTTAAAGAGGCAGGATCTGCCCTTAACAAAGCCAAACTGGGTAGGATCCAGTGTTTGAAGGTCCCTAATATCTTTATTTATGAGGTCCATGATGATCCTTTCCATAGCTTTGCAGACCAAGCTAGTCAGGCTTATGGGGCGATAGTTTCCAGGATCCGTTGAGGCACCACCTTTATGGAGAGGGGACCACTGTTGCTGTACACCACTCTTTGGGCACATATCCTGTAGTAAGGCTGAGATTGAACAGTAGTTTTATGTTTGTGTTTAGCTCTTCTTGGAGTTCATGTAGGATGCAGCCCGGGACACCGTCTGGTCCCATTGATACTGTGTTTTTTGCTTTGGAGAGGGCGGCTCTTACCTGAGCATCTGAGATGTCAGGGGGGCAGCACTCTGCTGGGATAGATATTTGCCCTTTGGTGGGGAGTTTGCTGAACCTGTCAGCTAGGATGTTGGCAATGTCTGTGGGTTCGGTGTATTTTTTGTCATTTTGGACTAATTCTGAGCATATCTGGGAATTACCACCCAGGTTCCTAACATAACTAAAGAAAGCCTTGTGATTATCCTTAGTGTCCTGTGCAATTTTTCTCTCATAGCTGGCCTTAGACAATTTTATGTGTGCCCGTAGTTTTTTGCTAATACTGATCAGTGATGCCTTCCCTTTATGGGATTTTGCTCTATCATTTAGTAGCTTACTCCTTCTATTGTATAGTTTGTTTATGGCTGGGGTCCACCAGACAGGACGTCTGCCTTTGGAGGATTGGGTCTTGGTTTTATTTGGGATCGCATGATCCATGCATTCCTGAAGGTGTTCATAGAATGCGTTTATAAAGGATTCTGCGGTCTGGGCCATATTTTCAACAGGCCCGGGGGCTTTGAAGGATTCCACCTCAGTTTTGAGGAGTGTGAAATTTGCTTTAGAGAAGTTTTTCACTGTGGTTTTCTGGGCAGGGGGTGAGGTCGGGATGTGAATATCCAATGAGATTAGTTTATGGTCTGATCTTACCAGTGAGGGATACACTTCTGGTCTGGAGCATAGAGTCCCCATGTTGGTGATGATCAGGCCCAGTATGTTTTCCCCTCTTGTGGGAGTGGTAACAAGTTGTTCCATAGCATTTGAGTTTATAAATTCTAGGAACCTTTGGGCTAGGGTGTTTGAGCTAGAGTAATGCTCCCAGTCTATGTTTGGGTAGTTGAAGTCGCCCAATATAATGGTGTTTGGAGAGACCTTCATATTTTCCATTGTTCTCAGGAAGGCCGAGTGGGGTTCCTGGGTTTGGGAGGGTGGTCTGTAGGAGGCTATAAACTGGAAGGCAGTTTTACCCACTGTTAGTTGCACATGGATAGTCTCTGATGCTTTGTGCTTTGCCACCAACCTGGAGGTGTAGGTATCTTTGATGAATATCGATACTCCCCCTCCTTTTGTGGTTCGGTCCAAGTTTTGGGGCCGAAAAGCATGGTATGAGGTATAACCTGGTAGTGCTGGGGTGCTCTCGGGAGCCCTGAACCAGGTTTCTGTTACTGCACAGATATCGATGTTCTCCATGCTAAGGAGAGTTTTGAGTGCATGTATCTTGAGGTTTAGACTTCTGGCGTTGAGTAGCATTACTCATAGTTTCTTATCCCTTGTGATACCTATGGAGGCGGGTTTGTCTTTTGAGCCTTGTCTAAAAAAGGCACTATGGGGGTAGCAAGAGCCTTTGCCAATATCCGAAAGCCCAGGGGTGACAGGTGCAAGCCATCCCTAGCGAAGCTTCGTGGCTTGTCGAGCATATCATCCCAAGCTGACAGGCATTGGATCCCCTTTGAATGACACCAGTACTTAAGCCAATTGTTGAAATTGATCATCTTGTCTTCATATTGTGGCATCATTCTTGGTGAGGGTAAGATGCTACTCAAGGTCAGGGTTATACCGGCCTGGGCTACATGCTCAGAGAGCTCCTTTACGTCTCTTTTCATGTAGTCCATTGAGGTACGTCTCAGGTCATTCACACCAGCATGGACAATGACTGAGTCATATTTGTACTTGCCTTGGAGTGACCTGAGTTCTTGTGTTATGTGGCAGATCCTAGCACCTGACAGGCTGCTCACCGTGACCCTCTCCTTGTTCAGCCTGGTGAGCGGGACGTCAGTGTGCCTGATGATATAGTCACCTATTACAAGTGTATCAGGTGTGTTGTTTAGTCTTAAGGGCTGTGACTGTTCGGCACACTGGCTTTGTGAGATATGTGTTGCACGTGTTTTGTTTTGGGGTAGCGGCTGCTTGGGTGTCTGCTTTGGAGGTCTCTGCTGCTTCGGCAAATTTTTATTTAGAGCCTCCGAGTGTGTTTTTGTGTGATTATGTGTTTGATTTGCTGTCGTGATAGGTCTATGTGATACTGGAATTGTAGTGAGTGTGGTTTCCTTCTCCTCCTGACTGGTTATGCCAGTACTGAGTTGAGAGAGCTTAGCCTCCAGTTTGGCTATATGGTTGCATCTCTCACATGTGTTGGAATTTGTTGAGAGGAGGAGAGGGTTGTCTGTGTACATGAGGTAGTTGTAACATTGCCTCAAGATTCCCAGATTCACCAGCTGGACCAGAGAGGAGATTGACAACTCACCTTTGGACATGCTAGAATAATATTGGGGATTCCTTAATAATTGAAAACCAGGGCCAGTGGGGAGTGAGGGTGTGTGCTTTTAATTTTTAGTGCTGACTTATATAATTGCTTTAGTGAGCAAGTGCCAGGTAACTTAAGTGCAATGTGTTACAGGTATCTTAAATGCAGAAATGACAAACAGTAACTTTCTTTCAAGTGAAACAAGGAAATAAGTACAGTAAGCAATGCAGATATCACTAGTGATCCACAGAAGTGCTGAGAAGCCGCGTATTAGGTGTAATTAGCATTCCAGGGAAATAACGAGCAAACAAACAACAAGCATATAAACAAAGCTAGATTCAGCAGGCCTGCATAAGGGTATGTTGCAACAAATCCTGTAATGCCAGCAATTTGCAGGGTGTGTAACAGCAATATTGCGAGTATGGCCCTGTATCTTGACGGCAAATCCTTTGTTGACAGCTGTACGAATTGAAGGGCTTGGCCTGGACAGCATAGTATGTTATATATCCGCACTGTCTGCATCTACTGCTTTGTGTGGGCTTTGCATTCCTCACTGATTAAATAAGTCCAAATCTATGTGCTGTAAGTAATGGCATACATTATTGTAAAATACACCAATAAAGGTTTTCTGTGTATACATACCTGTGTGTTGTCTCATGTCCTTTGAATTGTGAGTGGGTATATGTGTAATGTAAGCATTACCTTTGTGGGAATGGTTGCCACACTGCACATGTCACAGGTACCAGTTACAGGGCTTGTGGCCGAGGGATATACTTTGCCCCCAGTACGACCACACTACTTCTACATATGTATGGCTTCTAATACCTTTTGTCTGTGTATATGTGTATGTACCTATATATCTCATATATCTTATTAATATATATATATATATATATATATATATATATATATATATATATATATATATATATGTATACCTGAACATACTTGTCAATGTATAGATGTGTGTGCACATCTGTACCATTGTAGTGTACCCTGCCACATTGTACATTTCCTATGGTAGACTGACATTTCTGCATGATATGTTACAGATATTGCCCTGACATGTACAGGTGACTTGGATTACTGTTGGAGCATTGTAGCTGTGTTGTTGAGGGTCCTGACATCATGTACTGCATGTGCTGGATAGTGGATTGCACAGCATATCCGTTAGGGCTGGTGGGGGGGGTTAGATAGCAGTAATTACTAGGTGTCCCTCATTCGTGCCCTCACCCTCATTAACTGTGCTTATGGTCTGATATGTTGTACTGAGTGGATCAGGAGTTTGTTCACATGTGCAAATGCTATACACATGTCTATCTGTATAAATAGCAGCAGTATAAATGGTTTACTATTAAAATTTAGAAACAAACTCCGGCGACTGTACTATTGTCGAACACGGAAGTTCGAAAACTATAATATCGACGACAAAAACAACCAAGGAACGGGTTTTAACATGGGTCAAGATAGGGGAGATGTTTGTAGTTCGGAGTAATACTGAACACCTATCTCGACCCATGTTAAAACCCGTTCCTAGGTTTTTTTTTTGTCATCGATATTACCGTTTCCGAACTTCTGTGTTCGACAATAGTACAGTCGACGGAGTTCGTATATATATATATATATATATATATATATATATATATATATATATATATATATATATATATATATATATATATATATGTATATCTGCATAATTGTTTATGTGAAACTCCCATATATAGAGATAGATATGGACATTGCTATAGATCTAGATATGTATATGCATATATTTATGTGTATGTATATATATATATATATATATATATATATATATATATATATATATAGATAGATAGATAGATATATACACTGGACATATTTATCTATCTAGGTATGAGTGCTATTATATGCTTATTTGTGAGTCATACATACACACACACATATATATATATATATATATATATATATATATATATATATATATATATACCTATAGCTGTCTATCTGTCTACATTTACAGATATATATCTGTCCATATGTCCATGCATGTTGGCTTATATGTTTGTCCTGTACCTCATTCTCTTGGCAATTGACATGGATGGTCTTAGGACTGAAGTCTGTCACTCGTGCTGACACGTTCATGTTTCAGACTTTTCATCTCTGTCAAAATACTGTTTATCTATGCTTACTACTGCTTATTTGTGCTTACACCTGCTTACTAGTGCCTTATTCATTATGACACTGACACTTCACATGTGCATTTAATGCAGTACTCCTGTTCAAGTATAAATGTCATTTAGTAGGTTATACAGCAAAACAATGTTGATATACAGATTTCACATGGAAAATAGAATGTGCTGCAGTGGGACTCGCACCGGGAATGGGTGCGCATTAGGCAGATGCGCTGCCCACTACACTATTGCTGTTCTGCTTCATTTGCATATTTCTACCTTAATGTCATACCCATGCTGCCTTTCCCCAGCCCCTGAGCTCCATGTACACAGCATCCATCTATTCTCCAGTTGCTAGCCCTGCCATACCACACCTCCACACAATTCCCTCTCTGCACATCTCAGTACTCCTCCATTTTACTGTCTCAATGCAACCTTCTGCAGGCTCTTCATCCGTTTAGTCCATGTACATTTGAGTCTTCCCTTGATCCTCCTTCGATACTGGTGTAAACATCTTTTTGACCCACAAAGTCTGGTTCGTCCCACCAGGGATGGACCTGTTGTTGTGTCATGAGTAGAATTTGCTGGTCTACACTGTTTCTCCCACTGGTAGCATCCTGCCAGGGGGTTTGAGAAGCAGCAGTTTGCTCACACACTGGAACAGCCTCATCTCCCGTTTCCGCGGATGAAGCACGCCCCCATGGTGTGCCCCGTTTTTCATTCCTCTCTTCAGTATTATGCAAGTCTACTATTCTCGCAGTATGTGTGGATAGGCACTGTTCATTGATACTCATAGACTGCTCGGAATACTGTGATTTAGCAATGTGCACATGTTTGCTGGTATTAATCTACATACTTACATATATTTCCTATACTGTTGACTGACTGTGGCTGGATGATATGTTTGTAATAACAGCAGCTGATTGTATATCTGCCATGCCTTTGTGGTAACTCACTTGGACTATAGTGTGCAGGGTGGGGGGGGGGGATCTGGGAGTGCTGATTATTTTGTTACTGGCCACAATGAGAGCTGTTGGCTACATAGTGCCTATGGCACTGCGGGGGAAGTGTAGGCAGGTATGCGCTGGTGTGCACGAGGCTCAGACTTGCTGACCTCCGGTTATGGTGTCTTACATTGGGTTGGCCTTCACATTGCTTAACAAGTGTGGACATTGCTTACCACCACCCAAACAGACGTAATCCCGCTTGCTGCTACATACCTCCGCACTACTTCATTAACATGTCGGTATTATACATGCTTAAGTCAAGTGTACATGTCAGGAATGACTGTTGATGAAGGTCAGTGTAAAGTGAAGTGGGATTCCAGTTCAGCAGTTCTGGATAGGTTACTCTCAGGTATTCAAGTTAGATTTAGTTATGCAATACCTGTGTTGTAGAGTAGATGTGAATAGTGAAGGTGTAGGTGGTTAGGTGGAGGGGGGGCATTTTAACTGTATAGTAGGCTGTCCAACTGATTGATGGGGGAGCAGTAGTGCAGGTTTGCAGGATGTTGGGATTTGTATGTGAGGAAGGACAGGAGGTGTTGGTGTCACTAGTTGGTGTAGGGTTATGAAGTGTTTGTTGGTGGGGGGTGGACTTCACCAGGTGGTGAGCAGGTGGTGATCCAAGTGTGCTTGAGGTTTCACTTTATGTATTATTTACATGTGTCGTGTGGGACAGCTGCAGTAATACACGTAGGTTGGGGGTTCCAGATTCTACCAATATAGTTGTTTGGAGAGTGCCACCTACTTGTGACTGTGAACATTACTAGTAATGAAACAGGGGTCGATAGGTAAGTGGTGTTACTGGGCCACACAGAGGAGCTGATAGTAGGGGACATGTCCAGGGATGTGCAGGAAGGCTGACAGGAAGGTCCACAGCTGGCCATTTCTTCTACAGTGACAACTGTGTATATACTCTGCATTTGGGGGTAGGTTTGGACACTCACATCCCTGGGTGGGGGAAAGGACAGCAATAATACCTTGTGATGCCAATTAGTTCGACTTACATGCCTACAGTGTGGTGTTGCGACCATATGTACTTTGGTGTCATTTACTGGATTTCCAACAACACATCTGGTTATACCGTCCTTTGCCCTGTAAACTAGACTTTGCTGCATTGGGACTCGTACCGGGCATACTGCTCATTTGGCGTCGACTCTGCCCAATGCACAATATTGCTTACATCCTTGAGGCGGTTCACATAGAACCGCTCCAGCCAACACCTGCATGCCTAGGCCCATAATTTCATACCCATAGTTCCCCCGCACCTCCTCTTCAGCACTCTTCCTTACTCCGGGTGCAGTTCAGGTCTAAACACACCACTACACACTGCCCACTCTCCCCTTCACGGGACCCATCACGTACGTTGTCTCACCCCATGGGTCATCAGGCTTCCCCAACCTTGTAGTCCGGGAACATGCATGCCCTGCCATAGGTTATCTGTGTAATGGCTGGAAAACCAAATAGCCATAAAACTTTTGGGTTGTCCCGCAACGGACATTCTTGTCTTTGTTTCAAGATTAGACCTGGTGGGTCTGTCCCACTGGTAGTATCTTGCCTGTAGTCTGGGAAGCAGTGGTTTGTTTACTTTTATTGTGTGTTTGTATGTTTTACCTGTCTAGCTGTTGGGGGGGGGGGGTTGATGCTATGTGTTACACGTTTGTTGATTAAGCCCCTCACTCCCATTGGCACGGCCTGTGAACATATGTAATTCTTAACTGCTGTATCATATCCTAGCTATATATCTGTGTATATTTACACACACACACACACACACACACACACACACACACACACACACACACACACACACACACACACACACACACACACACACACACACACATATGTATATATAGAAAACAACATGTGGATGTATGGGTGTCTGCATATGTATATACCTATATGTGGGTATTTATATATATGTCTGTCTATGTATGTATACATTCATACTACAGAGAGGGAGAGGTATATCTCCATGTAGTTATGGGTATATATACACACACATACCTCTACATATTTACCTACATATCCTGTCATGTTGCCTGTTATTGCTGGGTACTGTTTCGTGTGCATACCGGCCAACCTTGTGTGCCACGTATGCTTTGCGATACCTACAACTAAATCCATTAGTGTACACAAAGTCACACATGAAATCTATTGTTAAGAAGTAAGAAACTTTCTTACACTGTAAAGAACACCAACGAGGAGAAGAAAAGGCAAACACTACTAAAAACTCCACCACAGCAGAAAAACTTAATAGTAAAATCAAAACTTTAATAAAATATTTCTGTGTTCTGCTATAAAGTCTTCATTCTCAGGACATAATCTTGAAGTTTTTAAGATCTGATTCTCAAAGATGTTATCAAAAATATGTTCCGGGTGCATACTCCCCATATGCAGATAATGATTTCTCCAGGTTTCTTTTTTATGAATTCCTGTACTGATACCTCTATCAGGGTGCAGATGAATCTTTACATCCAGAAATTCTATGGTCTCCGAAGAATGTTTGACCACAAACTCTAGAAAATCAGTGCTCTCGTTGATAAAGTTGTCAAAACGGTCCAATTGTGTAGAGCTGCCTCTCCAAAGGATGAAGACATCATCCACAAAATGGCCGTAGTACACTAGGTATTGTTTCCAGGTGCTGGGTATCAATTCATTGTGTTCCCACTCAGCCAGAACCAAATTAGAGTAACTATTTGCACACGGGGTGCCCATAGCCACACCCCATGTCTGCAGATAGAAAGAATCCCCATACATAAAGATGTTATTTTCCAATACAAGTTCCAACAAGGAACATATTGGTTCTACTTCCATACTGTTCCTTGCTAAGAAAGATCTTATTGCCTGTAGACCATAGTCATTCAGAATCAGTCTTCCGATAAGCGCTTTCGGCAAACAAGCCTTCCTCAGATCGTATAAAAAGGACTGTTCAGCTTTTGTATTTATAAGGCATCACAGCCATTCATCACTTAATTCTGTGACACGCCCCTGTTGCAAACCAAAAGGAGGCCAGCTAGCAGAAAGGTATAATTTCCTTCAGTGTAATTAAAGGGGCAGTGCTTCTCTTTACTATAAGATTGTATACGAGAAAACTAAAAGCTATGGATGTAAATGTAAATAGCAAGAACTGTATTGAAGGACTCAGAAGACTGTCTGGAAAAACTCTTTTTAGTTACCAAGGGTCTTAAAAAATATGAAGATTTGTTACTAGTGACAATGGATATCAAGAGTTTGTTTACGGTGATTCCGAATGACTATGGTCTACAGGCAATAAGATCGTTCTTAGCAAGGAACAGTATGAAAGTAGAACCAATATGTTCCTTGTTGGAACTTGTATTGGAAAATAACATCTTTATGTATGGGGATTCTTTCTATCTACAGACATGGGGTGTGGCTATAGGCACCCCGTGTGCAAATAGTTACTCTAATTTGGTTCTGGCTGAGTGGAAACACAATGAACTGATACCCAGCACCTGGAAACAATACCTAGTGTACTATGGCCGTTTTGTGGATGATGTCTTCATCCTTTGGAGAGGCAGCGCTACACAATTGGACCGTTTTGTCAATTTTATCAATGAGAGCACTGATTTTCTAGAGTTTGTGGTCAAACATTCTTCGGAGACCATAGAATTTCTGGATGTAAAGATTCATCTGCACCCTGATAGAGGTATCAGTACAGGAATTCATAAAAAAGAAACCTGGAGAAATCATTATCTGCATAGAGGGAGTATGCACCCAGAACCTATTTTTGATAACATCTTTGAGAATCAGATCTTAAGAACTTTATGTACTGAGAATGAAGACTTTGTAGCAGAACAGAGAAATATTGAGACGCATTTAAGCAAAAATCTTATAAAAGAAAGAATTTAAGATTGAAGTATGATCCACAGGAATTAAGGAGAGAAAAGGGACGTCCCTACTTCTCTGAACCTACATCGAGTCATCATGAGAGTCTGGATTTTAAAACTAAAACTCAATCACAGCAACTTAAATGTTAACATACACTGCTGACAATAAGCAAGTATGTGAAGTTATTAGGAAGTTTTGGCCGGTATTGACAACTGATGACAAAATAAGAGACATTGTAGGTGAACAGCCCAGATTCCTATATAAGAATAAGAAGAATTTGAAATGTCTCATTTGTAACAAAGATGGATTTGAAATAAATAGGCCCAATTCTAACAGAAAGGGCACTTTCAAATGCCTGAGATGCAAAGCCTGCAATTCCATTGACAGCTCCAATACTTTTGTACATCCATACTCCAGGCAACAGTACAATTTTAATTGTCTATGCTGATTGTACTAGTTCCCACAATATATACTTAGTGACTTGCTGCTAATGTAGTTCTTTCTATGTTGGCAAAACGGACCAACGTCTTAAGGAACGTATCCTTAGACATTTAAGGGACATCAAACAGAAAGATCCCAATAATGCCTTAGCAGCCCACGTAGCACAGTATCCTTCTCATTACTTTTTATTTAAGGCCATAGAGGCAGTCTGTCAGACAACAAGAGGAGGCGATGTTCATAATTGCAGAGAGTTAAGGGAAACATGTTGGATAATTAATTTAAGAGCGAACAGATCACCAGGCTTGAATACTATTCTGCACTTAAGAATAGAAGGAATATGATTAGCAAGTTTACGTGAATGTTGCTTCATTTATATAATGTATTTACATCCATAGCTATTAGTTTTCTCATATACAACCTTATTGTAAAGAGAAGCACTGCCCTTTTAATTACAATGAAGGAAATTATACCTCTCTGCTAGCTGGCTTCCTTTTGGTTTGCAACAAGGGCGGTTCACAGAATTAAGTGATGAATGGCTATGATGCCTTATAAATACAAAAGCTGAACAGTCCTTTTTATACAATCTGAGGAAGGCTTATTTGCCAAAAGCGCTTATCGGAAGACTGAGGACTGCTTGTTTTATGCTATATTCTTTTTCTTTTTATCAATGTTTTGATTTTACTATTAAGTTTTACTGCCGTGGTGGACATCAGGAGTTTTTAGTAGTGAAATCTATTGTTAGTACAAGGTAATCATTCATCCTATATGGGACAACCCGAATATTGTGTATACAACTTTTGTCTACACCCAGAGTTACATAGGTACCCATGGCTATGTGCATGGACTACAGCGTGTGCCAGACCTAGGATACTTGGATCGAGACAACATAAGGGATGGGTCCTGGGGGGTGTGTGTGGAGGGGGGCTATGTGTGGTGGTGTGGTGGCTATGAGCCAATAACCAGGGTTGAGATGGTGGCTGCTTGTTTGCAGCGGGTGGGTGAAGCGGAACTGTGGGTAATCAATGTATGAGTTGGGGATGGCCTTGGTTAGATGGGCCTGTACTGTTCGGGCCGCCTAGTGGGTGGGGGAGAGGGGGATGTGATGTCAACATGTGGAACATGACTGAGAATAATTTAAATACCTATTTCAATGACACACGTACATTACATTGAGCTTGGTAGTATTTTGCAGGGCGGACATGTTTGTCTGGGTGGGGGGTATGCCAATTTGTATGTGACGTATATTGTTTGGGGCCTGTCAAGGCCTTTCACAGTGCATGTGGACATATATGTATCTGTTAATCTACCATTGCTATCTACAGATGTCTGGCCATATATACCTCTGTGGGTGTATATATTTGCTTACATATTTCTGACTATGTCCCTATGTACCTATGGGGACATTTATCTGCCTACATATGTGTAACTTGCTGTGTATATGTGGATGTATGGATGGTGACATATATATGTGTAGTTGTCAGCATTTGCATGTATATCTGTTCATATATTTGTATATATTTGTATATTTCTGTGGATATTTATATATGTACATATATATATATATATATATATATATATATATATATATATATATATATATATATATATATGCGTGTGTGTGTGTGTGTGTGTGTGTGTGTGTGTGTGTGTGTGTGTGTGTGTGTGTGTGTGACTACATCTATAGATATGTTGTATCTGTTTAGATAGTAATATATTTGCACACACATGTCCATCTAGCTGTAGGTATACATTCTCTGTGCTGTTGCATGACTGGACTGGATGATATGTTTCCGAAAACATCAAATTAATTTGTATTTGTCATGGCTTAGTGGTAAATCCCTTTGTCTATGGTGTGCAGGGTCCTTGCAGGAGCTGTTCATTTTGTTGGTGGTGCAGAACACCAGCGGTTGGATACTGGGTGATTAAGGCACTTTAAAGCAGTTGTAAGTGGATTCATGTGGGTTTGCATGGAGGTAAGCACTGCCAACTTCTGGTTACAGTGTCTTACACTCAGTTAGATGCAATATTGCTTAACCTGTATAGGCAGTGCTTACCCCTGTGCAAACAGGCTTAAACCCGCTTACTGCTGATTAAAAGTGTGTACTGCCGCTTAGCCCTGTGCTCATTTCTTTAAAGGAAAAGAAAAAAGGGTTGATAGGAAAGTGGTAAAAAAGGGGCACAAAGAGGGTAAGATAGTAGGGAAAATAGCTATGCATGTGCAGGAAGGGTGTAGGGAAGGTCCATAGCTGCCCATTTTTCTACAGCAACAACTGTGCATATACACTGAATTTGGAGGTAGATTTAGACATTCAAACCCCTGGGAGAAGGGTGAAGACAACATAAATTCATTGTGATGCCAATTAGACCAAATTACATGTGTCCAGTGGACACTTGTGCAAAATGGACAGCTATGTATGGGGCGAGTTTTTTTTTGTGGGATCAGATTGCCCTTTTTTTTCAGGTGAGAGTAGGGTGTTGGGGTGGGGTAGTAGGTGTATTTGGGGAGGTAGGTTGGGTAGGTTAACAGACAAGACAAACAAGACGCATACAGGGATAGTATATGACACGTGGGGGGTAAACATCTTGGATGGGGAGGGGTGTTTGGAAGTCGCATGCCTATGAGCCTCCAAATGGAAACAGTGGGACTGAGGTCCCCACCCATGCATAGTCAACACCGGACCTTCACAGCCTCAAAGGTGGCCATGCTGGGGGCTGTGTAGGAGGGGCAGGCTCTCCCTCTATTTGCACCACTTGACCCTCAAGCTGGCATGGCTGGTCTCGAAAAGCCCTATCGATCTCCATGTGCACCATGGCCCGGACCTGACGAAGGGTGACTGGTTCCTCTCTGCCCCCGCTCCTGGGGGGCCGAGCCCCATCCCCTGTGGCAGTTTCACCTGAAGGTGGTGCAGGGTCTATGGAGGAGGAGGCCCCAGGCTGGGCCCCAGATGTGCTGGTGCCCGGTGCCATGGCCAGCTGAGGTGGGACAGGTGGGTCCACTGGGACCGGCCCTCCCATATAACCTATGGTGTTGCTGTTTACGGACAGGTATGGGTTAGTAATAGTCGACAGCATTCAGGATTAGTTATAACAGCATGCATAGGTATACCCATTAACCCAGCACACCAGATGTAAAACAGTTGCAGAGCAAGCAGAACACATGCATATATGGAACAACAGTGGTCATTACAACAGCATGCAGATTTTATTGATGGCAAAAGGCCACCAATATGGGGGTATTTTAACATGGCACATGCATAGAAACAAATGTGAATATTTATACACCAATCGGACAAACAAAGGTTTGTAGTGTACACATACAGATTGAGGTGTGTCATTGGGTTATTTTTGCACATATGGTAGGGGTGGGAGACAGAGTTAAATTAACAACTAATATATCCTTGTTGTTTTTACTACCTTTGTAGTCACTGCAGTGATCTGTCCCTTACATGTATTATTATACTACCCAATGGCCTTATATTGTACAATGGTATAGGTTCATAGGTTCATAGGTAGATACTAGGCTATCTGCCCTAGGGCATTTATAAGCCTAGCCAGAGTGTATTTGGCTTCCGCCTCCCTATTAGATTAGCCTACTGTGCCTCTGTAAAGTAGGTCACAGAAGGTACCATTTTAAGATTAGTTTACTGTGCCTCTGTCTAGCAGGGACACAGGGGAGATCCCAGGGGTGAATTTGTGATTTCCCATCCATGCGTCCAAATTTTGCTTGAAGAGGGTCAGCGAGGGGCTATGTCTAACATGAATTGGGATTCTATTCCAGAGTGAGGGGAGCCTCTGGGAAATGAATCTGTCCCTCCAGCATGTCCTATTTATTTTTGTGCTGAGGTTTAGGTCCCTGGAACGTGTAGCTCTAAGGGACTTGGATTTTTTGAGGTGGAGTATGTCCATTAATTCTGGGTTTGACATGGCTTTGTATGTCAAGCATAGATCAACTCTGATTAGGCGGTAAGCAACTGAGTAGAGCTGGAGTTTCTTTAGTCGAGCTGCATAGGACATCTGTTTGTAGCCCATGATCCTCTTGGTGAGGTACATTTGGGGTCTCTCCAGTTGCTGCAGGTGTCGGGTAAGGTACATCCCAAAAGGGGCATTGTATGGGCACAATGACCTCTCTTGATCTAGATGCGAACCCTTTCCTGATAAAGTGGGCTATATAGAAGGTCTTTCTAACCACTTTGGCAACGTGATTATCAAAGGAGAGATTACTATCTACGTTGGTCCCCAGATCTCTAATTACTTCTTCTGTACTTAATGGATTACCACCTATGTGGTAATTTGTGGGCACCTTGTTTTTCCTAAAGGGGATGACTATGCACCTTTTAGCATTTAGCTTGAGGCCGTGGCTCTGGCACCAAGCATCTGTCTCTGTGAGACCCTTTTGGAGGATGCTTGTCTCAGCTGGAGATTCGATTATGGCCCCCAGTTTGCAGTCATCTGTGAACTTTGTCAGCCATAATCCCCCTGTGTTAGCCTGAACCTCAGAGAAGTATATACCGAACAAGAGAGGTCCCAGAACTGAGCCCTGTGGGACGCCACTTGTAACTGGTTTGGATTCGGACATGGCACCTGTGATTCTGATCATGTGGGTTCTATCTCTGAGCCAGTTTGCAACCCATCTTGTGATATAGGGGTTGATATTTAAGCTGGTAAGCTTATTTATGATACCAGGGTGGGGTATCATAAATAATGTTTTCATGTGTCATAAGTATGTTTATAGATTATTATATACGTGACCTGTGTCTTACATACAGGCGTGACAAGATGCAGATGTTAATGCAACATATGTTGAGTATTGCTCTAAAACACTTTGGATGAGCTGCTGGAATGACAGGTTTGTTTTCATATACATTCTCTGACTATGTACACGTCTGACTATCAGTTATATGTCATTAACGGCTGCCTACATTTCTTGGATCATCACACTGATTTTTCAGGGGAACAGGGTACCAGGCTGATGATGTGGGCCATTTATCTGGACAGATTTGAACAGTTGAGGGGTATGAATATGTATACAACTTTCTATTTGAACATTCTAGCAAAATCTGTACTGTTGGGTGTAATTATGCATACAGCTTTCTATCTGAACATTGTAACAAAATCTGTACAGGTGTGGGGTATGATTATGCATACACCTTACTAGCACTCCCAGGACTCAAACCCCTACTGTGTGTGACACAAAACTTACAGTTTACATCACAGTACACTGTGCTATCAGGGAAATGATGTGAAGCTTTCTACTGTTTTCTGTCTATGTCTCCCTCACTTGTACAATATGACTGATCTCTTGGCACTTTCAACATAGTTTTACAGACCTTCATACTCATTTTATCTGCATACCACATTGTGGGTAACACTGCTTAGTACAACAGTACTATTTATAGTATGCAACAGTTCAACAACATATGAAAGAAGAGTAAAGAGAAGCATTCCAGGGGTTATACCTTTATTCACAGAATAGTACACCTTTATTTCTACTAGTACGACACTTTTTCAGGCTCTTATATTTATTTGTTATGACAGTACATGCAGAATAATTACTAACCTGCCTCGCAATGCAGCCTTTGCAACCTAGCATCATGGGCTTGCTGGTTCGCAGCCCACTCATCTGTAGCTGTCAGAGAAATACAGTGATATTTAGCCATACCTATCCATAGTATACACAAGCTAGGCAATTTATACCTACTTAGTAGAATGACTACTTACTCAGTACTGGGGCATTAGGCATCTGACGAGATTCCTAGATCCACTTTTCCAGTACATCCCCCCTCTGCCCCTTCAGGTCAGCATGGTGGTACCTGACCTGCTCACCAGTCCGGGGGATACCTGTGGCACTGGTGAGGTCATGGCTGAGACTGTCCCAGGCCTCCATTTTATACTGTGAGCCTTGGTACTGGCCCTGCAGTAGTCTCTCCTCATGGTGTTTTACCAGGAGCCATACCATGATTTTTGAATCCTGGATGCCCCAGCGCTGTGCTGTACATCAAGTGCCTTTACCCACTCCAGCCATTCTGCCTGCAGTAGGAAGCTACAACCAGTTATGGGTAGTATTCCCACCTGTGGAGTTTAAATACGGCCAATTTCCCGCACCTTCCCATGATTGGCCAGTTTTGAATAGGCTAAGCTATGGGCACATCTGCTTACCTAAGGGTGGCACTGCTTAAAGAGGTATACCACTAGGCAGATTTAATTGGCTGCCCTATACATTGCTTACACTTACTAAGCTGAGCTGTGCAGCGGTTAATATTGTTTAATAGTTAATTAGCATTTAATTTGCCTTTTGGCAGTGATTTTTATTAATTGCAGGTTATATATGTGTCTAGTATCCATGATTTATGTGTACATACACTGTATAGGGTCCTGGGGACTTCTACACTTTATTACAATAACACTTCACATCTATGCTTACTGCAGTACTCCATTTCACATATTTATGTTATGTATAAGGTTATAGAACATCACCCTATACATAGATTCAGTACACATGTTTGGTTTGATTTTCCTGTGGTGAGGATTAGTTTGCTGATACCTCATTCATACACATTGCTATGATGGCTTAGTGGTTAACAACTGTAATGTGCAGGGTCCTGAGTTTGAGCCTTGCCAGAGATGTTTATTTTGTTGCTGGGCAGAATATGGGCCACTGGGTACAGAGTGATTATGGCACATTAAAGCAGTTATACGCTGGTGTGTGCACATTTGTGCAGAGCTAAGCACTGCTAACCTCCACTTACAGTTTCTAACACTCAGTTAGCTTCTACTTTGCTTAATCTGTGCAGGTAATGCTTACCCCCACACAAACGCACTTAAACATGCTTACTAGTGCTTATATATGCTTGCTACTGCTTATTTGTGCTTAAACCTGCATACTTGTGCCTTATTAATACAGTAGTCCAGTTCACATTTAAATGTCATTTAGTAGGTTATACAGCAAATATATGAAAAAAAAAATGTGCATATGCAGATTTCACGTGGAGAATGGCATGTGCTGCAGTGGGACTCAAACTGGGAATATCTGCTTGTTAGGTAGACACCCTGCCCACTACGCTATTGCTGTGATGCTTCATTTGTGTATACCTTCCTTGTTATCCTCTTCGGCCTTTTAAGGTGCTTTAACCATAGCTAAGTGATGGGCACACCCACACACCTACGGTTAGCTGTACTCGGATTTAAGATAAATATAACAGGTTTTCTTTGGTTTATTTATATGTACTGTTGCTGTTGTACACATGGGGGACTGTTGGTGGGGATATGTGGACACCTATGAGCAGCCTCACTCATTTATTTCCATTTTCTGCTGTTCTACTTTGCAGGAGCATGTTTATTCTGAGAGCTGTGCTCTCAGACATGCCCCCTGCACTTGTACACACTCCATGTATGCCTAGGAGGTCGAGCGGCGTGCCTTCATTAATATGCATGGTGGGCTGCCGTCCTGCTCCTAAGCAGCCACTAGTCCTGTACAGAAGATTAGTAAATCCGGGGGGATTACTTTCATAAACAAGGAGCAAAACATAGCACAGGCTGTCTGTACAGAGGCATGAGCTTCTTGAAAATGTCCAGTAGTAAAAGGGTTAAATCATTAAGTGCATTTTTTACCAAACAAAGTTTTCCTATAGCTATCTTTCCTCTCAGAAAAGCTACTAAATGCCAGATGCTTCAGGGATGTATTTTAGACACATTCTGTTTGAAATCCTATTGTCTTTGTGTTATTACTTGTGTAGTTTTTACTGTCATTCATTGGATTTATGTATTACATTTTTCTCCACTTTCTAAATTGACTTTTACTTGGATCACGATGCTACACCAAGTTGCTGCCATTTTCATCCTCAGTGCTGTCTTGCCCTGGGTATAACCAGTTTTAGAATCTTGGTGGTCTGTTGGACTCTCATGATCATCTTACTTCTATATTTCTTAAAATGAGAGAGCAAAAGGCAAAGGGAACTGACTGCCTTTTTAATTTATGAGAGGTTGGAGAAATTGTAATAATATTTGAGTGTGATACTGCACTAGGGAAACTGCTAGTTGCCAATTTAGATTGAGACAGTTTTACAGGTCACTATTATGTTGTTTACAGGAGATGCACAGAATTTAATGTTAGGACATCAAGACACCATGATCTGGAAATGGACATCAATCATTTCCAAGCTGTGAGTGGGAAAGCTTTTGGGGGTTGGGGTTGTTGAACCCCAGGTCAACAGAGGCACAGTGCTGCTGAAGCTTCTTTACAGAACATCTGCACTTGCATGAATTATGTATATCTTCCTGTATCACAAAAATAAGATATTACTACCCTTATTATTTGTAAAAAGTGAGGAGACAGTAAAGAATGTTTTGGAATGGGCTTCAACCAGATGCTAGCATGAAGTTGGGGGGCATAAACAAAGTATAGGATGTGTACGACTCCCATGCTCACCCAACACTCGCCAGATATGGGAAAAGTTAATATTAAAATCAACAGTCTAAGAAAAAAGATCTCTGCATATTTTATGCAAACCACTGAGTTTTCTTTTAACTCTTTATGGCCATTTACAACTATCTGAGCACAAGTTTATTTATTCACCAGAGCAGAATAGATTTCTTGCCATTGCTGGTAGAATGTGGAGTTGTTAGATCTACTCACCTTGGAATCTGCATATTGTTGACAGCCAGTGTTCAGGCACAGAATCACCTTAATCTCTAAATGTACCCTTCAGCACATGCACACAGGATTCCATGAATTATTAAGGGCTAGCATATAAATTCATCACCTGCATTTTATATTTTAAATGCACTAAAATGTATAAATTTGAGTCTGTACTATCAGAAAAGATTGTTAAAATCGACACTGTAAGTGGAATAGCAAGTTCTCCCTGCCATTGGTTTCTATGGTCAAGTGCTGTTATGCTTATGCCGGGCTTCAGAGCTGCTCATCACCCATCATGCCAGACACTGACAGCATAGTGATCTGATTCAGGAGGCAAACCCAATCTTCCAGTGGATGACCAGGAGCTTTTTACTTTTATTGGTTATTTGTTGTCAGGCAGTAGTCACTTTCCTTTATATACAGATAAACGTGCCACAAATTTCCCATGCATGTCTATATACAAATCAAAAGCAGCTATACTCCATTTTATTACTGTAAATACTTTGTGGTCATAATAGCACAGTGATATCATGTCAAGTAAACCCACGTGTAATGAGTATGGATATGAATTACTAGTGAAGTACACAGTAAGCTATGTGCTGCCACATATTCCAATGAAAACTTCAGAAATTAATATTTTTGTTTATTTTTTCTATTCTGCTCTAATGTGACTATCCGGTCTCCATCCTACAAGCTGTATTAACATATTTATCTGCAAGATGTCAGTGCCTTAGTAGTAATTAATTGGTCTAGAGAACACAAGTATGTACCAGGACAGTACTATCACCCCAAGGGATCAAGTTTTTTTTTTACTCATGACTTTAATATTATCCAATACATGCTCATCTCAGTGCAGGGTCTCACCTTCTTCTATGAATGATGTAACAGTCAGAAGGCCCTTCTTTGTCTTGCAGCAACTGCCTCAGTATGATCATGTTTCCATTGGTGATTCTTGGTGTATCATCTGTATCTCAGTCATGTGTACCTAACCCTCCTCACTGACAGAGTTGAATATGTATTGCCTCATCACTCTCTCTCTCTTTTTTCTCTTTCTCTTTCTTTCTCTCTCTCTCTCTCTCTGTCTCTCTCTCTCCTGCTCTCTGTTCCTCCAAACTGATGTACTCTTGCAGAATCCACATCACTAATGAAACCTGAAATATCCTGATTATTGTGAAGACATTAGCTGGCCACACACACAGTGGATGAAAGCATACTTACAAGTTCAATAGTTTTCCACTCCTTGGCCTACGTCTTGGCTAGAGAGTAGGAAACATGACATCACTTTTTTAGAGATCATGCAGATACGGGTTATCACATTGGTTTGCAAGATAAGTGCAGAAAGTTATCTTTCACTCCGACAAACAGGTCCTGGTGAAAGTACAAATGGAAAGGTCTTCTAGATCAAAGAAGATTCAGTCAGTCCTGAGACTTTTCATCCTGCTTTGTTTATAGATTACCTTATCTTTTTTTCTGCTAGATATGTTCCAGGTAAATTTAATGCTATAGCTAACAGCATGTCACAATCTCAGCTTTCCAGGTTGTGTGAGTTACCTCTATATGCTCAGCAGTTTCCCACAACAGTTCCGTCAGAGGTATGGTTGATTAGAGATGATTGACTTTGGCTCTACTGACCAATCCATGGTCAACTAGCACCAGGAAGGCTGATACTTCAGCCCTGATATCCTTTAAATCCTTTTATCGTCAGCTACTTCATCAAGAGAGGTACTGGTTTCTTCCAATGATAATCTGCTATTTGTTTCACAAACATCTACCGAAAGTAACAGTTAGCTCAACTCATATACATTTTACAGCCTTAGATTGGCTTGCTAGGCTTTTTTGGGCCACCTGTGCTAAAAATCACTGGTTAGTCAGTAGGATAGTCAGAAGATGGAGAAATGCATGGGAAATGTTCATGGATTCAAGGTGTGTCCTATAGGGAAGGCACTTTTGTGCTCAGTGTTCCTTGGAGATAAGTCCATGTTGGAAGACTTCCATTCCTTTGTTGTGTGGTTGATATTTTCTTGGCTTTATGCTGGTGGCTTTTGGGTCAGTGAGCTTGCGCAGTCTCTCTATTGGGAGATGTTTTTCTGACTCTGAATGAGACAGTACACTGATATGGAAGTCTAAAACTGACCAAACTTGCACAAGGCATCAAGTTTGCTTAGACAGTGCTCAGGTCTATGCTACTTGTTCAGTATACATTGCCTGTGCCAGTACCATGAGCCAGGTCTCCACTCCCCCAGCTCTTCATTTGAAGAGCAAGAAAAAGGCACTTTACTGTATCTGTTATAGGATCCATCCCCCAAGCTCTTTCTATTACACACCAACCAGGTGGCCAGATGTACAACACAACACAGCCACCCTCACTCCTGTCTAGCCATTCAGGCCCCATTTCTGTGCCCTGTCCCAACTCTCCTCCCTTTTATAAAAATAAATAAATAAACAAACAAATGTAAAAAAGTATCCACAACCACTTTACCTGTGAGGAAAAAATACAGGCAGTTAGAAGAACAAGAAAGATAAATGATAAACAAAAGCAAGGCACCCCAGGGTCAGTACAGTTTATTTCTCATGTATCTGACAAAGATTACAATATGAAGACAGGGTTATTATACAGTCTTGAAAGATGTAGTCCTGCATCTTTAGATGAACAGTGTGTCCTAATCAGGTCATGCAATTATTTTCAAATTGCTGTTACAACAGACTATTTTAAAAGTTGCTACTACAACAGGTTTTCCTTTTCTGTAACAAGTACAGACACAAGCATTTTTTGCTTCAGCTTTGTCATCATATCTTCTTATTACTGATACAACCTTTCTAATAAGAAATACTATTTATTATTACTACAGCTGCAGTTACTATTTACATTATTACTACTGTTGAATAATTCTGAATTAATGAAAATTTGCAACTTACAAAGTAATACAAAAGCTTAAGGAAAACTTCATATAAAATCTGCAGCATGTATATGCAAGGCACAAAATCTGCTCCTGTCATTCATTCTATAGATAATGTATGAAATAGAATAATATACATTTTCTGATTCTTTGATGTTTATGGCATATATGTACATTTCACAAATCATGTATTTTACATTCTTTTTATTCTTTACACATATGGTTTAAGAGTATTTTGATAGAAATGGAACATTGCTGATTAATACATGTTTATACAACTTCTAATAGAAGAGCCATTCACTGCTGTTACAATATATCAGAGTGTGTCAGTGTGTGACTCTTGTTCCAGGTTGCTGTGACCTTTCTATTCTATTTTTCCTAGCAAATAGCTGAGCTAACAATTCTAAAGATCACTGCAAAGTCTTATAGCTGGTTTAAAACTGTTGTCTGACATCTGATTATTAGAGGAATTATTTTCAATATAAATATTTATTTATATTAATACTTATGCCTTGATAAAGAGAGGAATTATTCATAAGCACTATCTTATCTTGGCTAATGTCCTTTTAGTCAGGCATTGTATTTCCATGCAGCTTTTTATTATTTTATGTAATTGGCTATCACATAAAAAATTGTTCATACATGGTGCTCAGGGAAGATTTCCATAAGCTGGTGTCTCAAAATTATTTGAGATCCCCAATACTATATCAACAAATAAGAATTTCTTCTTATAAAATGAAGCAAACACCTTGCTACAAATATAACAAAGAGTTGCTGACAGTTAATACCTTGCCTAGACGGAGTGCTACAGCTCAGACTTTAGTTTAAAAAAAAACAGTTTTTTCTAACTTTTAAACTTTAGCAAACTGTTTGCCACAATGCAGCAAGCAGTTGCAACAGTTTAGACCACACATGGAGTACTACAGATCTCATGTTTGACTGCAAATCCAATGCCGGCTTTTAAAAGCCAGTATTGCATTAGAAATCAGGATCGGCTGACCATCCCCCAACACTGTGCACCTGAGGTACTTGCCCCTCTCACCCCATCCTAGCTGTACTACTGCCTGGGCATTATACCACTTAGCTTTCAATGCATTCCCCCAAGAGTTTATTTTTAGATTGCTAACAGGATATTTAGTGTCTCCCCAAATTTTCAGAAAGATGCATAATAAGGCCCTAGTTAGACAAGAGATCTCTCCTATAAGAATGTTATTCAGTGCAGGAGTTAAAACAGATGGGGAGGCGGATGTTTAAGGCTTTTTTAGTCTATAGAACATATACATTTGGTTCATGTTTTGAAAGAACTTAAACACCTGGTATTCCTAGGACACTATTTGCAGAGCAGCTTCCAGGGCAGCAGTACACCTGAATTAGTTAAACCTCCATCTTGATCCAGAAAATAGGCTATTCTTATTTCATGGATTTCCTAGTTTATTGAGGCTTCACTTCTGTTAAATTTTGGACTGTTTGGAGTACAAATGTCCTGTTTACCATTCCATTCTTTTACATTTAGGAGACAATGACCTAGGCTTTATAGCAAAGCAGATTTTTTTTTTTGTCAGGATGTTAGTTGACCTGGCTTCCTTCCATCATAGACAATGGACTATGGCCATATTTTGGATATCAATTGTGTCTAGGTTTTAATGGCATGGGGCAGGGAAACATACAGTGATTTAGCTATCCAGAAGCTTCATTAATTATAGGATTGTATGAATAGCTCCACTTGTAGATTTTCAAATGAAAGAACATCCAGATCTAGCCAAACCAAACAAGGGCTTTTTCTGTTGATGGAGTACATTTCAATGACCTTGGATTTGATCTGTTTAATTTACAACTGTCAATAGATGGCATACTGGTGTAGTGGTTGCATTATCGCCTCCCAGCAAGATGTTCTCCAGTTCAGTTCTTAGCTGGGGTGCTCCCTGTAGATGTATGGAATATTTCTCCCCGGGCATCTGCTGAAAATTGGCTCTGTTCCAAGTCAGACTTTCCCAGTAAATAAATAAATTATTTTATTAGTATGTTTGTAAAAGAAAAAAAAATGTTTTAGCTACAGAGGTAACAGTTTGTTAAGTTATAGGAAATGCATATATTTATGTTTAGATAATGACTAGGTATACTGTATTTGGTATTAGTCTAATATTTGTGCACCGGGAGGTCAGGACATGGTATCACATATTCAGTGCAATGAGCTCAGAGCCTGACAAGGTTAGTCATTCAAGAAAAAGGGGGAAAACAGTATGCTTCACTGGCGGGTGGATGGTCATGACACAACCTCACCCCCATGTAGATCCACCTTCTTTTCCTTGGCCATCAAGTTGAATAACTATTGGCATAAAGTGGATGAATTTACAGGTATAGGTTAATCACCAAGGAACCTAAGGAGGCATGTGAATGCCACTCAGGGTGAATTGAAGACAGGATGGCAGAGATGAGGAATACACCAACCAGCAACTGTCTGAGTCATTGGGTGAAAATTTACAAGAGAAGATATTCAGAAGGCATTTTGTTACTCATTATATTATGGGTGAGATTAATAAATGGTTTCATCAGCACACATGTTTGTGGTTATTGGGCAGGACTTGGAAGAACTGCTATTCAATTTGATGTCACTGGCTTTCAAAATATAGGCTCACTCCCCAAAACATGAAAGCACTTCTCCATTGCACTACTGTTTTCATGACACTGGCAGGTGAAAACAGATAACACGGTCCTACTATTTCTGTTTAACAACTGGTTCATTCCTGAACCTCCCCTACATAGCTGCACACACACACACACACACACACACACACACACACACACACACACACACACACACACACACACACACACACACACACACACACACAATTTGTAGCATGCTTTTATTTCTATTTTATTTTATTTCCAGATTTCCAGGACGGTATTATTTTCATAGCATTAACAGAAACACTTTACCAAGTAATCCGTCTACTAGCCCAAATCACATACATGCACACACATAGACACACCTATAAATTATGGAGCTCACACACAACAGAAATTCACACTCTATAGTTTTGCCTTTTCTTTTTCCATTTATTAATGCAACCAATGTGTATTTAATGGGCCTGATATCTTTTAACTTTTCAGCAGTCTATATAAACATTGCATAGTTCACAACAGCCCTGTTTAACTTTATGAATATGGAATCAGTTTATTTTGCTGGTAATCTGATTCATAAGATTGGTAAAATGAAAGCACAACATAATGTATTGCTACTTATGCTGCATTATAAAGCTTGCGTTGCTACACTTCATTTAGTTCATTACTCCTGCACACTGAAAGAAGTATATGCATCTATCATAGAACTGCATTGGGTTGTCTTTCATCAAGGTCTCAGACAGGTTCTGTCATAACAGATTATCTTGTCATTCATACAAACAAAACGCAGAAAAATACAAACAAAATACAAAACGACATTCACTTATGCTCTCTGTCTCTGTCACTCTCTCTTTCTCTTTGTCATATACTCCCTTACATTAATTCTGAAGAATATGCATCAGATATCACTAGTTTCTTATAAATATTTCACAAGATGTTAAATATACTGACACACTGCATTTTAGTCTTGGAAGCGCAAGATATTCCAGTTATTAAATAAACATTGTATGTAATTTTTAAATATGGTGTTTATGCAAAATGCCCCAACACCTTTTGGTTGCTGTTGGTACAATCTTAGTAAATGTTATATCTGCTACATCTATTTTTTCTTGCAAGATTAAGATACAAAGCACTGTCAATCATAAATTATGTAAGTTACTTCATACTGTGCAATTATGAGAAATTGTGTAGCTTGTTTGTATGCATTACACCAATTAATTTACATGCAAACTCTATAAAATATCATGCACAAAACTTGTATTCTCTAGACAGATACAGTTTGCTATATTAATTTGCTAATGCCATATTATAAGAATGCCTTGCTAAGTGGAGTATGATTAGGTATCAGAAAATGAATGTGTAGGACACAGATGCTTATAGGGATTTACAGTTATTCTTAACTTTTGACTCACTGATTTAATGCTATCTGTTAAAGTATAGCAATATATCCATCCAGAATTCATCTTTATTAATTTTCCTCTATCAATAAATAAGATCTATTTAGATACATCTGCCTGCTGTCTCACTCAAGCAGGTTCTCTGGACTGTTAATGACCTCCTTGGACTCATTCTGTATGGAAAGCTAAGACCTCCTGAAAGAATATCATTCAATGTTCATTACCATGATCAGTTTGAAAAATACTGAAACATGGATGAAAGTACAACTAAAAAGGAAGAAGGAAGTTTTTAACCACTACACCATTCATAGAAATATGGGCAGAAAATAACTAAAAAAGATGAATAACTGCATTAATATCTGTGATATGTGTCAGTAAGAGAAAGCTGAAGTTGTATCCACTTAAATCAGTTATCCAGAAAGACATGTTTGTATATAGAAAAGTATACTAAGATCCATGAATTAGTCTTCCTCTCAACACTTTTAACCATTTAAAAAGACTTGCCATTATACAACAGATGTCAGACATAACTGCAGTCTGAGCAAGTATTACTGCTCTGTATTTTACTGAAACCATTTGTTTCTAATATCTATAATGCACAGACTGTAGCACTCTCACAACTATGCTTTAAATCATTCTACAGAACTTCAGCTTATTTATTATTTCCAGACTTTTTTTTTTTGAAATGTTGCCTGCCCATTTATATTTGTAGGG